>NC_134882.1:2611978-2666978 GCF_041734735.1 Babylonia areolata
AAACAACAGCTGCCAGTTCCCTAAATCAAACGCTTTTGAGAACAGGTCAGTTCCTCTCTCCCAACAAGCCATCTGGAAAAAGAGTTGTGGAGGGAGTACACTCTGTCAGTCTGTCCCGTCTGTCTCGCTCTCTCTCGCTTCAATAAATACATGTGTGTTTGGGTTGTGTATGCATGCATTTATGTGTGTTTACATGCTCATGTCTGTATGTATAATATCTGTTTTCACTCATTCATTGTGCACGTATACCTGTAAGTATGATAGAGTACCTGTAAGTGCACATGTGTGCGGGTAATCTACTTCATTTCATATTAACCGTCTGTTTTTTTGTTGTTGTTTTTTTACGATTTCTTTGAGTTCATTGTTTCTGCTAGGCGATGGACTTGTGATCCAGTGTTCACCAGTGACCAGGGTTCCAGGTCCCCGTTTCGGCATCGTGTTGTGTCCTTGGGAAAGGCGCTTGACTACCATTTTTCGGTTCTCCACCCAGGTGTGAATGGGTTCCTGACTTCGGTTCATGTGGGAAGGTTTGAACGACGGAGGAGAGGACTGGGCCCCGCCTCCCTCTGCGGCAGAGCCCTGGACGCACTGGGTTTGTGTTCACTGCCCCGATGGTCGAAAATAGGCTGTGGGACCTTTGACATGCTGGATGCGTGGTAGTTTATTTCACTTCCCTCATTAGAAGGATTTGTTTTCTCTCTCTCTCTCTCTCTCTCTCTCTCTCTCTCTCTATATATATATATATATAATGTCTGTGTGTATTTGGGTGTGGGTGTGGGTGTGTATCCGTGCGTATAAAAAAGAGAGACTGCGTGTGTCTGTATGGAAGTGTGTATGTGTGTGTTGCGGGCGCTCGCACACGCGCTTTTTTCTGTATGATTACTTCCCTCTATCTGCCTGTCTATCTGTCTGTCTGTCTTCCTGTCTGTCTGTCTCACTCAGTATCCCTCTTGCCCCGCCTCCCCCTCAATCTCTCCCTTTCAAATTCTCTCCCTGCCCCCCCCCCCCCCTCCTCTCTCCCTCTCTTTCTCTCTCCCTCTCTCTTTCTCTCTCTCTCCCTCTCTCTCTCCCCCTCTCTCCATCTCTTTCTATCTCCCTTTCTATCTCTCCCCCTCTCTCCATCTCTCTCTCTCTTCCCCTCTCTCCATCTCTCTCTCTTTCTCTCTCCCTCTCTCTGTCTCGCCCAGTCTTGTGCGTTCCCCTTGCTTGTTCAGCCTGCTTTGTTTCCAGCTTGCCATAATTTAATTATATCATCAACTTTGCTTTTTCCACTGGCCCTTTAATTATTGATGTGCTTTTAGCGCGTCGCCTGTAACTCAGTTTGGTGAACCTGGGTCGTGCACACAATCCAAAAGGGTCAGTCAAGTTCCAGACCCCATCAGTCCACGTGCAGTGCGCATTCAAGCCATGTAAACGCCTGTCATTCTACAGGGTTGAAGTTAGTGAAGCACGGCCCAAAAGCTTAAAGAATCTGAGAGTGTTAAGCTGAATGTATACAAGACCCAATATACCCATTGCTCATTGCGTCCAAGATTCAATATATCCGAGGGCCAACGTGTCCAAGGTTCAATGTATTCAAGGTTAAATATACTGATGGCTCAGCACGTCTAAGACTTAATGTATCAATGGCTCAGCACGTTTAAGACTTAATGTACCAATGGCTCAGTACGTCTAAGACTTAATGTACCAATGGCTCGGTACGCCTAAGACTTAATGTACCAATTGCTCGGTACATCTTGGCCCGGTACGTCTAAGACTTAATGTATCAATGGCCCGATATGTCTAAGACTTAATGTATCAATGGTTCGGTACGTGTAAGACTTAATGTATCAATGGCCCGGTACGTCTAAGATTTAATGTACTAATGGTTCTGTACGTCTAAGACTTAATGTATCAATGGCTTGGTATGTCTAAGACTTAATGTATCAATGGCTCAGTACATCTAAGACTTAATGTACTAATGGCTCGATACGTCTAAGACTTAATGTACCAATGGCTCAGTACGTCTAAGACAATGTATCAATGGCTCGGTACGTCTAAGACTTAACGTATCAATGGCTCAAGGAACGGAGGCACATATTTACCTTCTATGTGGGCTGTCTGTCATTTCTATTATCGTTATTTTTTTGTATTCAGTGTATTTATGTATTTGTTTATTTCCTACCGTTTCATTTTACATGAACAGCATAACCCACGCTCAATATATCAATGGTTCAGTGTATCCAAAGCTTTGTATCCAAGACCCATTATATCCAGACTCAGTGTATCCAAAAGCTCAATGTATCCACGAATCAACGTGTACGGGGTTTAGTGTATCCGAAGCTCAATATAATCAATGGCTCAGTATAATCAATGGCTCAGTATAATCCAAGGTTCGAAGCTGACATTTCTCATTCAATGAGCATCATTTTCCTCCGAACCCATGTTGTTTTTCTCTCTTTTCAATGATGAACGAAATGAAGACAGTATACTGACGGCTCACTGTGTCTGTGACTTGATGTCTCAACAGCTCAAGGTATCGAAGGATGTACTCAAGGCTCTGAATCATTTCAAGGCTAAATACGTCCTTGGTCCAATGTGTCCAAGGCGCAGCGTGTCGCATGCTCATTGTATCAATGGTTCAGTATCTCCAGGTCTTTGCATCTAATACCCAATGTATCCAGCCTCAATGTATCCACAGCTCAATATATCCACAAATCAACCTGTCTTAGACTCGGTGTATCCAAGGCTCAATGTGTTTTTGGCTCAATCTATCAAGGCTCATTACAAAAAATGCTTTATATATCTAAAGGATATATTTAAAGGTCAACTTATTCGAGGTTCAATATATCCAAAGTTCAATACACTTAAGGCTCAACCTATCCAAGGCTGGATATATCCGAGGTTCAATTTATCCATGGCTCAGTGAATGTCTGTCTTCAAGTCTCTGTGTATCCAGAGCCAGAAACATCCAAGGTCTAAGCCAGGGGACAGACTAAAACGTTCAAGGCGTAATGACAAAGACCATATATACTGCACACACACACACATATATCTATATATATATATATATATAGAGAGAGAGAGAGAGAGAGAGAGAGAGAGATTTGTATATTGGCTCTTTGGCAATGATCCTGTTCAAGGCCCACTGTGACCAAGGCTACAAAGGTCAGGGTCAGGGTCAGGGCCATCGCTATCCATGCCCTGACGTGTCAGAAGCTTGATGAGTCATGCCCATAAGAGCACACTTCACACACACACACACACATCCTGTTAGTCTCCCATGGCAATGACTCATGGTTCGTCCATTCAGTCAAACCTTTACAATGATCACCACCTTCCTCAACACTTCCTTCCTGGGGAGACAAAATCTCGTGCTCCTGTGAGTGAGTGCCCCTGGATGTCAGTGTGCCCAATCATGTTGTGTGTCTGCTACCATGAAGGACAGACACTCTCATACACTTGTGTGTGTGCACATGCAACACATGCACTGGAACATGCGCATACATGAAAAAAAAGGCAATAGAGGGGGGGGGGGGAGGTGGGGGGAGGGGGTAAATTAAAGAGAATGTCACATGATGCAACACATACCAGGGCTACTAAAAAAAAATCCTGTCAAACATCAAATGAGCAGAAAACAGTGACTGATAAACTATCCACACAAAGACTGGCATAACAAACTGATGGAGAGTGATAGACTTTACATTGACAGAATATCTAAGCAAAGAGTGCAGCTTGAACCATACCCATTACAAATCAAAGGCAAAAAACCATCTGGACTGTCTTGTAAGACTTGGGCTGCGTGTAAACGATCTTAGTTGTAATAAATATCGATATGGGTCAAATCCTCGGATGAGGAACTGTTCTTTTTTCTGTGCAAAAACTAGAAGATGGTGTACATTTTACCTTTGAGTATCAAAAGTATAAAAAAAAAATTTAAAAAAAGCGAAGGCAGAAAATCATCCCTTTTGTTTATACACTAAACTCCAGTGTGACCAGTATTACAGCATTGTTTTTGTTAGAACAGGAGCTCAAACTTGCCGAGTTTAGTTATCAAACTTTGATAGCCACTTGAGAAAAAAATAACATTTTTCTGACGATGGCCTACCAGGTATTGTACAAGATGTCTGCGTACCTGTAGAAAAAATGCAGTGGTTATCAGCCCAAAGAAGAACTTGGTTGATTCTTGAGCGTGTGTGAATGTGAGTGTGCGTGTGCATGATTGCCTGCTGTGTGTGTGTGTGTGTGTGTGTGTGTGTGTGTGTGTGTGAGTGACAGTACAAATATGCCATTCCTAAAACCTAATATAAGATCATTATTGTTTAGGGGAATGAGAAACTTTCTGCTTTATTTATGACTTCTGATTTTGTTTCATGTTTGATATACTGTATGTCATGGGCTTAGCTCATCCTTGTTTAAGGATCAGTCAGCAAAAAAGAACAATTCCAAAACCTACGAGTATGCTATTGACCTCTGGTGCTGCCAGTTTCACAGCACGAACAATTCAGCAGTGCTGTGCCCAATCATCATCTATTTCTTGGGATTTCTACTCAAACGTATTTTAACTCTCTCCATACGAACGGCGAAAGAGACGACGTTAACAGCGTTTCACCCCAATTACCATCATCAAAATATTGCAAGTGGAAGGCTCTTATACTGAAGAGGTGAATGTTGACAAAGAATACCACAAGTCTGACGACGGAAGCTAAAGGTTGGGTCATTCAGACACCCACTGGACATCCGAGGGGTCTGTGTAGAGGAGAAAAGAGGACTGGCCGTATTGAGTGAGTTAAAATAACAAAATCAAAACCAAAGCTCAAACTAAAGAGAAAAAAAAAATAATTGAGACAGACAGAGACAGGGAGAGAAAGAGACAGAGAGAGAACATACCCAAACAAAATATCAATGAAACAGAAAACACAAATTCAGGCAGATCATGTGCACTTTATTCCCAGCTGACCATTTGAATCCAATATATTCATCCCCATTCTCTCTATCTCTTTCTTTCTCTCCATTTCCATTCACTCCACTCTACCCTGCTGTTTTTGAACCACCCAGGTACACACACATCTCAAACAAAATATCCACAGAGACCAGTCATAATCTGATGATGAAAACAGCACAAAGATGGCTGTGGTTTTTTTTGATAATGTTCATGCAACAATCGCCAATAATTAAAACTGGATAGAAACAAGGATGTGCACAAAAAAAATAAATAAATAAATAACGATAGTTATGTAGTTGTATTTGAGCTATTACTATTTTGAATGACCCACACTTTAAAAGGATTAATCCATGGTCCACACTGACCGACGGAGACCTATGATGATATTTTAAAAGTATGGCAATGTTCAATGGTAAACCGAGAAGTACTTGAAATAAAAAAAAGGATTAAATCAATAGAATAAGAGAGAGGAAAAAATGCTGATCATGAAATATTACAAAGAACTTGTTTTGACATTTTTGCCCTTCTACTAAAGACACTTCATTATTTTTGACTGACAGAACACTGTGGTTAATCTAACAGTATCTCTATTTTGTCATATTCACACTGAAACAAAAGGTACAGTCTCCACTATCTTATTCTTTTCTTTCTCTTTTCACCTTTTGTAAACAATAGTTAAACTCTGGGATTCAAAACCTGGTCTTCAAACTGAAAATAAATACAAAATACAATTTATAACAAATTCTTTTTTCTTTTTCTTTTCTTTTCCTTTTTTAATCCATTCACAGATGTGCAGCAGATTTCAGAAAAGCAGAATCCATATTCATTAGTAAAGGTCCACTGCAGATCTCTTCATCAGGGATTTTGATTTTCTGTCTGTTTTGGGATCCCTGCATGATTTCTCAACAATCATGCATAATTATCTCTCAACAATCATGCATAATTATCTCTCAACAATCATGCATAATTAGAAGTCAAATTTTCCACTTTCTGCATCCTTCCTCAGTCTGATTTCAGAAGAATGTCATTTCTGTTAATGAAGCGTGTCTATGTTCCAACATCATCACAGTGAAATGACGCCGAGACCGGGTTTAGATATCCAACTGCTGAAAAGAAAACTGAAAACATTACTACTGAGCCACCTGAATGTTTGTTTATTTCTTTGTCTTTTCTTGTTCTTTTCTTTTAATTCACAAATGGACTTTGCAATGAAAGTTAATAAATAGTTAAAGCTTTAATCCTGGAGGGTACATACATACACCTGTGAATGTAAACAGAAAAAAACGGACAGCTTAATATGTTGTTTTCTTTTTGTTTGCATTAAAATGTCAACTTTTCAAATTTGCTTCTCTGTCACCATCTCCAATACACCACAAAAAAATCAACAAAACTGCTATGCTGTTTTGTTTCTGTTTACCAGGAAACCCATCAACTCTTAAATTGGCTCCTTTGTTTATTGTCTATTGTTTTCATGACAGTTCCTTTCTTTGTTTCTTTTTTTTTTTTTTTTTTTTTTTTTTTAAATGAAATCTGCCACACCTGTCAGTATACAACAAAGTTACAAATAAAATAAGAAAAAGGAGCGCAATGTTTCAAACTAGGTTGCACTTTGGAATAAGATACTTACAAGATTGAAATGACTCATACAATTTCATCCTGGATGCTCTCTGCAATTTAGGCATACACCACAGTTTGAAACAGAATATTTTCCTTTACAATGGATGATGACAGCCACTGTTTCAGAATGGATGCTTGTACCATGGACATCAACAGCATGTGTGGTGAGTGTGCCTCAGTCGTCATCGTCGTCGTCGTCTTCCGATTCTTCTTCCGCTTCATTCAGCCACGTCACAAAGGCCTCCATCTGGTCAACATAATATCATAACAAAAATGATGATGATCAAAACAAATATAATAAAAACAACAACAATAATAACAATTTAGCATTTTCTCCAAAGTATTTATACAGCGATGAACCGCGCTCAAGAAGAAATCAAAAGCAGCTAATGCAAGTCTTCCACACACATTGTTCTCTGATCAAATGGGTTTTGAAAGACAAACTTGCAAAACACATGTAACATGAAAGCTGAGAGCACCACAGACCAGAAAGAGGGAGGGAATGGGGAAGCTTTTTTGAGGAAAGGACAGGTTATAAAGCCAGACTTGAAAGAGCCCAGTGCAGAGGTTTGATAAAAGGCAGGTCATAAGGCCAGACTTGAAAGAGCAGAGTGCAGAGGTTTGACAAAAGGCAGGTTATAAGGCCAGACTTGAAAGAGCAGAGTGCAGAGGTTTGACAAAAGACAGGTTATAAGGCCAGACTTGAAAGAGCCCAGTGCAGAGGTTTGACAAAAGACAGGTTATAAGGCCAGACTTGAAAGAGCAGAGTGCAGAGGTTTGACAAAAGGCAGGTTATAAGGCCAGACTTGAAAGAGCTGAACACAGAGGTTTGACAAAAGACAGGTTATAAGGCCAGACTTGAAAGAGCCCAGTGCAGAGGTTTGACAAAAGGCAGATTATAAAGCCAGACTTGAAAGAGCCGAGTGCAGAGGTTTGACAAAAGCAAAAGAGGGAGATCATTCATGTGTAAGGTCCAGAGACAGAGCAGCAGCCATCTATCAGGTGTCTGGATTGAGCACAATAATGTACAAGTGCAGGTAAACACATGAAGAAATCACTTTCAGTCACACACACACACACACACACACACACACACACACACACACACACACACACACACACACACTGTGCACTGGAAAAAACAACAACAAAAAAACATGGGAGATAACACTAACAGTTGAAGGTCCCCAAAGTTAAAAAGTTAAACTATGTTATTATATCACCATGGTACTACACCTTATGTTTGCTGTGAATAACTATTACTCAGACAAAAACTTTTCAAATCTTAAATCCATCCACTCATGTGTTTTTTGTTGGTTTTTTTGTTGTTTGTTTGTTTTTAAACATTTTTTACACACTCATTTTACTTTCATAGACACTGTGAATGAACAAACCATCCAAGTTGGATATTTTTGTGTTTTTTTTCCACAAACTTAATTCTTCAGACAGTTCACACAAATATGACCACATAATATTCCATACTTTTTCTAAACCAGATTGATAAATTTCCATGCCAACCACAAAGCTAAAAGGAGGAGTTTGTATTATACTCCATGTTTGGTGTTTACATATACTTACCATGTCAAACTGATGCAAACTAGGCCTATGGTTTGCTCTGTTTGGCCAAATTTCGCGCGGCTAACAGTGAAAAGACGCCCCTCTTAGTCTGGCCCGCTCTCTTTTTTTTGGTGTCATATACTGTACCATGTCAAACTGATGCATTCCTTTGGCCAAGGCTCTCCACGCCATCTTGTCAGGTTTTCGCTCTGTCTCGTCTAACGCTTTTTTTGGCTATTAAGCGTTTTCATTTGGCCTTATTTTGTTGTATGCGGCTTGCATGTGTATTGTGCTTACATTCTGTGTACTCGTTTCGACTCGGCCCCCTCGATTTCTTCGTATTTTCTACCTCTGAGTCGATCCTGTCTTTCCTTTCTCTGTTGGGGTTCGTTTGGTTCGCTGGGTGCTTACGCGCGGTACCATGCCTCGTTTGCCATCCTACGAAGGCAGGGATCATGATGCTGGCAGAGATACTCGCCAAGAGACTCTCCCAGGCCCGGAGCTCATGATTTCTCCCGATAGGGACCGCGGCGATGCGTCTGCAGACGCTGATCGCGGAGGGGACGCTCGTCCCGATAAAACGGTCATGAAGGGGACCGGGGGGAAAGGGATTCGAGCGTCACCTCCCGAAGTGTCCCAGCGCGAGGCGGGTGGAAGGGGGAGTAGCACGTCCTCTCTTGGTGGTGGGAACTCGCGGCTGGGTGCGGACTCCCAAGGGGAGGCCGCCCCCCGCCGTTATCCGGGTCCCCACACGGAGACGGCCCTCAGGGGCCCCAGTGCTGTAACTGAATATTAAAAAAATCTGTATGCTACTCTTTTGACAAAAGATCTGTGGAAATCCAAATATCGATGTTAATTTTTTTTTTTTTACATTTTGTTCTTTTTCTTTGATTGCTTGTTAGATGTTGCTTTTTAATGCAGCAATGGTACTGGTGAATGGTATTGTTCAAATTCCATGACTTTTCCATCCATTGAGTTGGGGTTTTTTAACATTTTTCAAGCCCTTCTTCTTCACCCTACATTTGAGGATACTTCGAAGGAAGAAGAATCACCCATTTTCACCCTACATTTGAGGATACTTGGAATGAAGAACAATCACCCATTTTCACCCTACATTTGAGGATACTTCGAAGGAAGAAGAATCCCCCATTTTCACCCTACATTTGAGGATACTTCGAAGGAAGAAGAATCACCCATTTTCACCCTACATTTGAGGATACTTCGAATGAAGAAGAATCACCCATTTTCACCCTACATTTGAGGATACTTCGAATGAAGAAGAATCACCCATTTTCACCCCACATTTGAGGATACTTCGAATGAAGAAGAATCACCCATTTTCACCCTACATTTGAGGATACTTGGAATGAAGAAGAATCACCCATTTTCACCCTACATTTGAGGATACTTCGAAGGAAGAAGAATCACCCATTTTCACCCTACATTTGAGGATACTTGGAATGAAGAAGAATCACCCATTTTCACCCTACATTTGAGGATACTTGGAATGAAGAAGAATCACCCATTTTCACCCTACATTTGAGGATACTTCGAATGAAGAAGAATCACCCATTTTCACTCTACATTTGAGGATACTTGGAATGAAGAAGAATCACCCATTTTCACCCTACATTTGAGGATACTTCGAATGAAGAAGAATCACCCATTTTCACCCTACATTTGAGGATACTTCGAAGGAAGAAGAATCACCCATTTTCACCCTACATTTGAGGATACTTCGAATGAAGAAGAATCACCCATTTTCACCCTACATTTGAGGATACTTCGAAGGAAGAAGAATCACCCATTTTCACAGAAGCAAACAAATACTTTTTTTTTTCTTTCTTTCTTTCTACATACATTATACCATTATCATCCTTATCTTTGAGGGCAGAGGGCATATAGCATGTCGTCCTTATCTTTGATGGGTTTTTTTTTTCTTTGCTGTGTGTGTGTGTGTGTGTGTGTGTGTGTGTGTGGTGTGTGTGTATGTGTCCAGTGTGTGTGTGTGTGTGTGTGTGTGTGTGTGCATGCATGTGCATCTTTATCCGGGTGACCTGTTTGCGAATCTTGTTGTGCTCCTCCTCCTCGTCCTCCACAGCCTCCGTGTTGTGCCAGGCGATGATGATACGTTCGTCCAGCACGTCCTTGTCGTACAGGTACTGCACCACCTTGCTCAGCACGCTCAGCATGCGTTCATTCTCCACGGCAAAGTCCTGAAATAATCATAATAATGATAACAATAATGTACATTTATTTTTCATAGCATCCTTTCCCTCCATACACTTATCCTCCATGGCAAAGTCCCGAAAACATCATAATAATGATAACAATAATGTGCATTTACTTTTCATAGCATCCTTTCCCTCCATACAGTGTCCTGAAATCATCATAATAATGATAACAATAATGCACATTTATTTTTCATAGCAACCTTTCCCTCCATACAGTGTCCTGAAATCATCATAATAATGATAACAATAATGCACATTTATTTTTCATAGCAACCTTTCCCTCCATACAGTGTCCTGAAATCATCATAATAATGATAATAATAATGCACATTTATTTTTCATAGCAACCTTTCCCTCCATACAGTGTCCTGAAATCATCATAATAATGATAACAATAATGCACATTTATTTTTCATAGCAACCTTTCCCTCCATACAGTGTCCTGAAATCATCATAATAATGATAACAATAATGCACATTTATTTTTCATAGCAACCTTTCCCTCCATACAGTGTCCTGAAATCATCATAATAATGATAACAATAATGCACATTTATTTTTCATAGCAACCTTTCCCTCCATACAGTGTCCTGAAATCATCATAATAATGATAATAATAATGCACATTTATTTTTCATAGCAACCTTTCCCTCCATACAGTGTCCTGAAATCATCATAATAATGATAACAATAATGCACATTTATTTTTCATAGCATCTTTTCCCTCCATGCAGTCATCCTCCACTGCAGAGTCCTGAAAACATCATCGTAAGTAACAATAATAATTATGTATATTTGTATAGCATCCTTTCTCTCTTCGTGGTTACTGAACGATACACAAATGCAATAATGCTAAAATAAATGTCTTCAGTTCCAAAACAAATAACAGTGACAGATGTCAATGTTTCTTTCTCTGAGCAACTATGGATATGATTATACTTGAAAGGTATGATGGTAAATATAAACATCAATGTCAATGTTCACACATACGACAGACAAAAATAAATGTAAAAAAAATTAAATAACAGCAAAGAAAGAAAGAAAAACATCCACCCAACATGCACATACAGACACACACTCACCTGCATCCATACACAATCACAGGTTTCACAGATACATGGACATGAGTCTCTCAACAGGATCCATTTTCTTTCTCTGTTGTTGAGATATATCCTCACATAAACACACACACACACACACACACCATCCATAAAACTGCATGCACATACATAGAAATGGATGCACTCCCTCACACCATTCCATCCATGAAACACATACATAGAAATGGATGCACTCCCTCACACCATTCCATCCATGAAACACATACACACACCCTCACAAGTCTGACCATTCCATCAGTTTCAGTTTCAGTAGCTCAAGAAGGCGTCACTGCGTTCGGACAAATCCATATACGCTACACCACATCTGCCAAGCAGATGCCTGACCAGCAGCGTAACCCAACGCGCTTAGTCAGGCCTTGAGAAAAAAAAGAAAAAAAAAGAAGTAAATAAATAATAGATAAATACATAAAAAAAGAACTACCACTACTATTAGTATTATGTATAAAGCGCAAAAACTTGATGAAGTCAACTATAAACGTACAAAAATAAATAAATAAATAAATAAAAATAATAATTATTATTATTCCATCAACTAAATGCAACACACACACACACACTCACACACACCCCAGGTACGAACCTCCAGAGCATGCAGACAGTCCCACTGAGCCTCCTTGTTCTTGATGTAGTGCTTCAACAAGCCTCTGTGAGTATCCACGTGCTGCAACAACCACACATCCAAACACGTTCAGTCCTTTTGCCCCTGCTGGGATGTACAGTAAACACTGACAACGTAGTGACAGTCAGTCGTGTCGGACTTAGACCACCACAACAGCAGAGGAGGCAACTGCTGTCCCAACAATCTGGGCTAGAATTAGATTATAGGGGAGAGTGTCTTGCAAAAGGTACATCCCCACTCTCTTTGGCAAGAGGACTTCAGGACAATCTGTGTTGGGATGGTCCCCCCAAAGGCCAACTAGTCCTCAAGGCTGCAGCACAAAGAGCCAGTGCGACCCTGCCTCCTAGTTCTAAGAACCACAGTCCTCACAAAAGATTAAGCTGTAAATAAATTCCCATTGCAGAAGAGAAACCACTGATCATACAGAACCTCTCACTTCGCTGTTGGCCCAACTGTAAGCTATGGTCAATCCCTCATCTAATGACAATAATGAATCCATACACACTGAATCACAACTTCAGTCCCACAATGTCAAATGAAACAAGCATAAAAACACACCAACATTAAAAAAAAAATGATCATAATCTAAAAACAAAACAAATCAAACTGCAGTATATTGTTAACATGTATGTTCCAGACGTAAGGATAAGTTACACATCCTTCCAAAGTTATATGACTCAACCTAAATAATGTTTTCTTCCCAGCAAAAAATTAAATGCATCCACTGAGCAATGTATTGATATTTACTTGCATCAGTCTATTTCAAATTTTCAATTACAGTATTTTTCAGACACTGTACAACAGAATGAAATTCCTCCCAATTCATTCCCATTGCGCATTCCTTGTGAATTCTGTCTTCACTGTCTTCACCATGTCTTCTTCCTATTTCACTCTCCAGTTTGCAATGACTGCAACAAAACTTTATTAAAGGATACAAGATACATCTGTGTATCTGGGAGATCTGTGATATACATTTTTTCCCCACAAAAGTCAAGTTTAGATGTTCCTATGAATTAGATATAGAACTCTCTGCAAATGATTTCCTCCATCAGTTAATGTATACGACTTTCAGGCTTTGTTTGATATTCCAGGAAATAAAAACAAAAGCAGCAATGCGTGGCAAGTGGAAGGGTGACATAGTGGTAAAACATCCCAGTGTGAAGCAAAAGAATCAAAGGGAACAAGATCAAATCCTACACTCGCCAGAATTTTCTGGCCCTCCACAGGACCTTGCTCGAGTTGTGGTCTGAACACTAGTCTTTCGCATGAGATGATGAATGCAACTGCTGACAGTACAGAGAAGGAAACTGTGGGAGACGCTGCAGTTTGGAGATGTGGTCTCCCAGGTGAGAGCAGCAAGAAATTCACACAGAGAAATCTGTTGTTACCCAAAATGTGATGTGATGCAATACAATACAGAATACGTAAAAGTTGCTGTGGTGTGTGTACCCTGAGCACAGCAGAATACAGTGCAACAAAACACACTACAATACAACACAATACAGAATACACAAGTTTCAGTGGCTTGTGTACCCACAGCATTGTGGAACACAATGCAGTACAATGCAATGCAATGCAATGCAACAATACACACAAGCCGCAGTGGCGTGTGTACCCTGAGCATGGTGGAATACAATACAATACAACAACACAACACAACACAGAATACACAAGCATTGCAGTGGCGTGTGTACCCTGAGCATGGTGGAATACAATACAACAACACAACACAACACAACACAGAATACACAAGCATTGCAGTGGCGTGTGTACCCTGAGCATGGTGGAATACAATACAACAACAACACAACACAACACAGAATACACAAGCATTGCAGTGGCGTGTGTACCCTGAGCATGGTGGAATACAATACGAACAACAACACAACACAACACAGAATACACAAGCATTGCAGTGGCGTGTGTACCCTGAGCATGGTGGAATACAATACAACAACACAACACAACACAACACAGAATACACAAGCATTGCAGTGGCGTGTGTACCCTGAGCATGGTGGAATACAATACAACAACACAACACAACACAGAATACACAAGCATTGCAGTGGCGTGTGTACCCTGAGCATGGTGGAATACAATACAATACAACAACACAACACAACACAGAATACACAAGCATTGCAGTGGCGTGTGTACCCTGAGCATGGTGGAATACAATACAATACAACAACACAACACAACACAGAATACACAAGCATTGCAGTGGCGTGTGTACCCTGAGCATGGTGGAATACAATACAACAACACAACACAGAATACACAAGCATTGCAGTGGCGTGTGTACCCTGAGCACAGCAGAAACATACAACACAACACAGAATACACAAGCATTGCAGTGGCGTGTGTACCCTGAGCATGGTGGAATACAATACAACAACACAACACAACACAGAATACACAAGCATTGCAGTGGCGTGTGTACCCTGAGCATGGTGGAATACAATACAATACAACAACACAACACAACACAGAATACACAAGCATTGCAGTGGCGTGTGTACCCTGAGCATGGTGGAATACAATACAATACAACAACACAACACAACACAGAATACACAAGCATTGCAGTGGCGTGTGTACCCTGAGCATGGTGGAATACAATACAACAACACAACACAACACAACACAGAATACACAAGCATTGCAGTGGCGTGTGTACCCTGAGCACAGCAGAAACATACAACACAACACAGAATACACAAGCATTGCAGTGGCGTGTGTACCCTGAGCATGGTGGAATACAATACAACAACACAACACAACACAGAATACACAAGCATTGCAGTGGCGTGTGTACCCTGAGCATGGTGGAATACAATACAATACAACAACACAACACAACACAGAATACACAAGCATTGCAGTGGCGTGTGTACCCTGAGCATGGTGGAATACAATACAATACAACAACACAACACAACACAGAATACACAAGCATTGCAGTGGCGTGTGTACCCTGAGCACAGCAGAAACATACAACACAATACAACACAGAATACACAAACGTTGCAGTGGTGTGAATACCCAGAGCATAGCGGAATATAATGCAAAATAATATGATACAACACAACACAACACAATACAATCCAGAACACACAAAAGTTGCAGTGGCACGTGTACCCTGAGTACAGCAGAATAAAATACAACACAACACAACACAGAATACAAAACACAGAATACAAAACAACACAACACACAATACAACACAGAATACAACACAACACACAATACAACACAACAAACAATACAACACAACACACAATACAACACAACACAGAATACAACACAACACAGAATACAACACAACACAGAATACAACACAACACACAAATAACATAACACAGAATACAACACAACACAACACAGAATACAACACAACACACAATACAACATAACACAGAATAGAATACAACACAACACAATATAACACAACACAGAATACAACACAACACAGAATACAACAAAGCTGCAGTGGCATGTGTACCCTGAGCACAGCAGAATACAACACATTACAAAAGACACAAAAGTTGCAGTGGTGTGTGTTCTCTGAGCACAGTGGAATACAACACAACACATTACAAAAGACACAAAAGTTGCAGTGGTGTGTGTTCTCTGAGCACAGTGGAATACAATACAATACAATACAACACAACACATTACAGAAGACACAAAAGTTGCAGTGGTGTGTGTTCTCTGAGCACAGTGGAATACAATACAACACAACACAACACATTACAAAAGACACAAAAGTTGCAGTGGTGTGTGTTCTCTGAGCACAGTGGAATACAACACAACACATTACAAAAGACACAAAAGTTGCAGTGGTGTGTGTTCTCTGAGCACAGTGGAATACAATACAACACAACAAAACACACTACAGAAGACACAAAAGTTGCAGTGGTGTGTGTTCTCTGAGCACAGTGGAATACAATACAATACAATACAACACATTACAAAAGACACAAAAGTTGCAGTGGTGTGTGTTCTCTGAGCACAGTGGAATACAATACAATACAATACAATACAACACATTACAAAAGACACAAAAGTTGCAGTGGTGTGTGTTCTCTGAGCACAGTGGAATACAATACAACACAATACAACACATTACAAAAGACACAAAAGTTGCAGTGGTGTGTGTTCTCTGAGCACAGTGGAATACAATACAACACAACACATTTCATAAGATACAAAAGTTGCAGTGGAATATGTACCTACAACACAGCGGAATACAATACCAAGCAATGCAAAGCATTGCAATACAATGCAATGCAGCACAATGCGATGCAATGCAACACAACAGAATCCAGATTACACAGAAAAGCGGCGTGTGTACCCTGAGCACGGCGGTGAAGAGCTCCTTGCCTTGAGCCTTGCTGTGGGCACAGAGGGGAACCTCCACCAACACCTTCACCACTGCCTGGTGCACCTCCTTGATGGCAATGTTGAAGGCGTGTCTGCAACCACACACACACACACACACACACACACAACCTTGATCATCACTCCACCTTCATGATGATAAGAATCATAAGATACTGTACTAATGCAATGCAAACCACACACACACACACCCTCCATCATCTCACCATGTTTGTGATAATAAGAATCAGGAGATACTGAACTTGTGCAGTGCAAACCACACACACAAAAACCTCCATCATCTCTCTCCCCATCTACAAGATAATAACAATCATGAGATATTGTACTTGTGCGGTGCAAACCACATACACACAACCTCCACTGTCTCACCATTTTCATGATAAGAAATCTAAAGAATCACGAGATATTGTACTTGTGCGGTGAAACACACACACACACACACACACACACACACACAGCCTCCATTATCACACAATTTTCATGATAAGAATCATGAGATGTACATGTGCAGTGCAAACCACACACACACAACCTCCACTGTCACACCATGTTCGTGATAAGAAATCTAAAGAATTATAAGATATTGTACTTGTGCGGTGCAAACCACACACACACAACCTCCACTGTCACACCATGTTTGTGATAAGAAATCTAAAGAATTATAAGATATTGTTCTTGCGCGGTGCAAACCACACACACACAACCTCCACTGTCTCACCATGTTCGTGATAAGAAATCTAAAGAATTATAAGATATTGTTCTTGCGCGGTGCAAACCACACACACACACATATCCAGGGTAGGGCCAGGGTGTCCGAGAGACTGCAATTGGTGTGTGTGTGAGTGTGTGTGCGTGCATACGTGCATGTGTGTGTGTCTGTGTGAACATGTATATGTAAGCATTAGTGTATGTGTGTGTGAGAGAGAGTGCAAGTGTGAGTGTGTGTGTCTGTGTGCCTTTGTGTGAAGTGCGAGTCTAGGCATATGTGTGTGTGCGTCTGTATGTAAGTTTATCAATTCACTTTTCAGCACAACACATCACTGTACTTACTTCAGAGAGTTGACTTTCAGGATCAGGTTGTACTTACTTCAGAGAGTTGACTTCCAGGATCAGGTTGTACTTACTTCAGAGAGTTGACTTCCAGGATCAGGTTGTCCAGGTTGATGTTCTCTTCCTTGGCCCGGCTCAGTGTGGCCATCAGCTCAGAGTAGAAATCTGCACACCAACCACACACACACACACACAGACACACACACACCATTCAGACTCACAGTCCATGGGGCAAAACATGTCTACAGTCTCTGTCATCAGCGACACACCACGGGCACAACGTAGAGCCGAGTGATTAAAGCGATGGAATTTCAATCTGAGGGTCCCAGGTTCAAATCCCTGTCACAGCAGCTGGTGGGTAAAGGGTGGAGATTTATCCAATCTCCCAAGTAAACAGATGTGCAGACCTGCTGGTGCCTGAACCCCCTATGTGTGTACCGGGTATATATATATACACATGCAGAAGATCAAAATACATGTACATTAAAGATCCTGTAAATCATGTCCGTGTTTGGTGGGTAATGAAAACAAGAACATACTCGGCATGCACCTCCCACCCCCCATCCCCAAAAAACGGAGTATGGCTGCCTACATGGCAGGGGTAAAAACCGTCATACACGGAAAAGTTTCAGTTTCAGTAGCTCAAGCAGGCGTCACTGCGTTCGGACAAATCCATATACGCTACACCACATCTGCCAAGCAGATGCCTGACCAGGAGCGTAACCCAACGCGCTTAGGTATTGAGGGGGGGGGGGGGGGGGGGGGGGGGGGAAGCCAACTACTTGTATATACAAGTGAAGATGGGAGTCAGAGCCCACAAACAAAGAAGATGAGAAACAAACACACACCACTCAGAGTCACAGTTCATGGGGCAAAACATGTCATCAGAAACACACATTCACAGCCTGCAGTGGCTGAGATGTTCAGTTTCAGTTTCAGTTTCAGTAGCTCAAGGAGGCGTCACTGCGTTCGGACAAATCCATATACACGACACCACATCTGCCAAGCAGATGCCTGACCAGCAGCGTAACCCAACGCGCTTAGTCAGGCCTTGAGAAAAAAGAAAAAAAAGCCCACTTGTGTATTCAAGTGAGGATAGGAGTCACAGTCCACAAACAAAGAAGATCAGAAACACACACACACCACTGAGTCACAGTTCATGGGGCAAAACATATCAGAAACACACACATTCACAGCCTGCAGTGGCTGAGGTGATGTTCAATGATACCCATGTGATGTTGTTCACAAGAGAACTGAAGGTATGATAAATATTGCACTCTCAAATACCCTCACTTCATCTCCTGACTTGATAGCACCTTCGTCTTGCTGATGACAGAGATCATCACTTTTCTCCTGACTTGATAGCACCTTCGTCTTGCTGATGACAGAGATCATCACTTTTCTCCTGACTTGATAGCACCTTCGTCTTGCTGATGACAGAGATCATCACTTTTCTCCTGACTTGATAGCCTAGCACCTTCATATTGCTGATGACAGAGATCATCACTTCATCTCCTGACTTGATAGCACCTTCGTCTTGCTGATGACAGAGATCATCACTTTTCTCCTGACTTGATAGCACCTTCGTCTTGCTGATGACAGAGATCATCACTTTTCTCCTGACTTGATAGCACCTTCGTCTTGCTGATGACAGAGATCATCACTTCATCTCCTGACTTGATAGCACCTTCGTCTTGCTGATGACAGAGATCATCACTTTTCTCCTGACTTGATAGCACCTTCATATTGCTGATGACAGAGATCATCACTTTTCTCCTGACTTGATAGCACCTTCGTCTTGCTGATGACAGAGATCATCACTTTTCTCCTGACTTGATAGCACCTTCATATTGCTGATGACAGAGATCATCACTTCATCTCCTGACTTGATAGCACCTTCGTCTTGCTGATGACAGAGATCATCACTTCATCTCCTGACTTGATAGCACCTTCATATTGCTGATGACAGAGTCTCGAATAGCACCTTCGTCTTGCTGATGACAGAGATCATCACTTTTCTCCTGACTTGATAGCACCTTCGTCTTGCTGATGACAGAGATCATCACTTTTCTCCTGACTTGATAGCACCTTCGTCTTGCTGATGACAGAGATCATCACTTTTCTCCTGACTTGATAGCACCTTCGTCTTGCTGATGACAGAGATCATCACTTCATCTCCTGACTTGATAGCACCTTCGTCTTGCTGATGACAGAGATCATCACTTTTCTCCTGACTTGATAGCACCTTCGTCTTGCTGATGACAGAGATCATCACTTTTCTCATGACAGTGAGCGTCTACAGATTGTTGTGTGAGATAGGGTATCCACACTTGTGACCAAATGAAATTCCATACTTTTTTTCCAGACCTTTTCCACAGACCAGGCTGAATATTTTCCACACCAAACAAAAAGCCAAACTTAACTGAAAATCCATCGACTACACAACTGATGAATGAGGATGGTGGATATCCCAGAGCTGAAATTCAAATTTCATCATATTTCGTTTTTTGGTTTTTTTATTGTTTTTTTTTTAAATGCATCAAACTCTATGTTGAATGGTACTGGTCAAGGGTTTTATTAAAATTTCCAAGACTTTTTGCAGCCCAGGGAATGGTTATCGCATTTTTTCCAAGACTTTTTGCAGCCCAGGGAATGGTTATCGCATTTTTCCAAGACTTTTTGCAGCCCAGGGAATGGTTATCGCAATTTTCCAAGACTTCTTGCAGCCTAGGGAATAGTTATCGCTTTTTTCCAAGACTTTTTGCAGCCTAGGGAATAGTTATCGCTTTTTTCCAAGACTTTTTGCAGCCTAGGGAATAGTTATCGCTTTTTTCCAAGACTTTTTGCAGCCTAGGGAATAACTAGTTATCGCATTTTTCCAAGACTTTTTGCACGCTTCCATGACTGTACCTATCCCTAGCTGATGAGTGGTATGAGTGAAATGATGAAAATGAAACAAAATATATTGAGGACTGGGAGAAGAAGGTGACAAAGCCCTCCCATTGTGTGAGCAGAGTTTTTCGTTGTAATTATTTGCTGTTCAGGCCTCTTCTCATCGTCTGATACTTAGATACACGATTCTGGTTCATAGATTACTGTAATTACACAGCAGCAACACAAGAAATAGTCAAATCAAAAGAAAACCCGACGAACAAGGCCTGTATAATCATGTCTGTAAGTGTTGGCCTAAGCTTTGAGGAGAGCTTCTGGTGACACACAATCATACATCCCTGATGTTTTGGAAACGGAAAGGTGGTGAAATCACATAGCCAGAAAAAGCAGATGATGCAGGATACTGGTAAGGAAAAAGGACTGTGGTGTGTGTGTGTGAATGGAATGAAACACAGAATGTCATCGACTGATGACCTTTGATAACTGCAACAGCACTGAGGGCCGGCCATTGTTAAAAATGAACGAAGCAGCTACTTGTAGGGATGCACAGTCCCTGAAACACTGCCACATAGGTTAAGGTTAAAGGCTACAGGTTAAAGGTCCCATGTCCTTTAATGGCCACAGGGACAGGAGTTCCCGTTCAACCATGTCTCCAGTCTGGCACATGAAGGTGGAACCCAGTCCTCTCCTACCATTTCAACCCGTCCTGACCACTCAGGTCCCCATTCACACCTGGGTGATGGAGGGCAAAATGGGAATACACTGTCTTTTCCACCCTAGGACACAACACCATGTGTAAACCAGGCCTGGGTGATGGTGGGCAAAATGGGAATACATTGTCTTTTCCACCCTAGGACACAACACCATGCCTACACCAGGCCTGGGTGATGGTGGGCAAAATGGGAATACACTGTCTTTTCCACCCTAGGACACAACACCATGTGTAAACCAGGCCTGGGTGATGGTGGGCAAAATGGGAATACACTGTCTTTTCCACCCTAGGACACAACACTATGTGTAAACCAGGCCTGGGTGATGGTGGGCAAAATGGGAATACATTGTCTTTTCCATCCTAGGACACAACACCATGCCTACACCAGGCCTGGGTGATGGTGGGCAAAATGGGAATACACTGTCTTTTCCACCCCAGAACATACCATGTGTAAACCAGGCCTGGGTGATGGTGGGCAAAATAGGAATACACTGTCTTTTCCACCCTAGGACACAACATGCCTACACCAGGCCTGGGTGATGGTGGGCAAAATGGGAATACACTGTCTTTTCCACCCTAGGACACAACACCATGTGTAAACCAGGCCTGGGTGATGGTGGGCAAAATGGGAATATTGTCTTTTCCACCCTAGAACACGACACCATGCCTAAACCAGGCCTGGAACCCCGATCACTTGTGAACACTGGGTCGTAAGTCCAACACCATTTCTGCCTTCCCTCCACTCCCACCCCACCCCCACCCCCCAACCACCGATAGCCAGATACATATCTATATGTATGTCAGATGAAGGACATAATGATGTCATATACACCTGCAGCAGTTTTCAGTTCCAAGGAGGTGTCAAAGTGTGCAAACTGATCCACACTACATCTGCGGTTAAAAAAAAGAGAAAAAAAAAGAAAAAGAAAGAAATGAATTTCAATTCTAAGCAGATACGTGATTTTCACATAAACTCAGGGCTTGAGAGTCAACGTTAGGTTTGCGTAAAACATGAACATAAAGAAAAAATATATAACAATAATAATAACAACAACAACAATAATAAAAGAACAACTCAATAATAATAAATACCTGATCTTTTCTTCTTTTTTTTTTTTTTTTAAACGGAAACAAGTGAAATCTGTTGTGTTCAACACTGTCCATGTTATTGGCAGAGGGGGAAAGTTCTGTTGGTCTGTTACATCAGACAGCAAGTCAGATCAGATGAGTTAAACCACCACACTACCTGCATCACTGTCTTAGCCACCTTCATCTTCAATCTGCCTCACTGTTAGCATCACAAGGACACAGCTTTTGGTCGTTATATACAGCTTCACATTTTTGCCTTGCATTTTCCCCACCCTGGCTCTCTCACTCTCTCTCACAACACACACACACACACACACACACACACACACACACATTAACACAATAATGCACTTACACAAATACTGCTACACACAAATAAACACACATGAACGCACACACATACACACACACATTCAAGCATGCACATGTATAATATATATATATATATATATACACACAGCAGTTCATCAAGGTCCATACTTTTTATTGTTCATTTTCAATGTGTGCATAAAAGCACGGCATGGCACGAAAGAATGTCTCTTCAATTGCACGTGTATGTGTCAGAGAGTGAGGTAAACAGCAACAGAGAGAGAATGAATGCGTGTGTGCATGTGTGTGTGTGCATGTGTGTGTGTGTGTGTGTGTGTGTGTGTGTGTGTGTGTGTGTGTGTGCATTAGTCTGTATGAGTGTATGCATGCATGTGTGTGCATGCAAGAGCACTCACAGGTGGTGTATACATGTTTGCAAGTGCAAGCGTAGACTGATCAAGATAAAATGCTGCCAGCTTTGTAATTGTTCAGATACACTGAATACATTTAAAAGGTAATTCTCAAACCATCTTAAGCCACTTTGTTAGTTACAGAAGTATAAAAGATCTGTAAAAATTTGTGTGTTCAAATAGATTTGTTAAAAATCTAAAAACAACCGACAGCATATAAAATTCTCAAATATGCTTCTTGAACAAAAGGAATAAAAAAAATTTAAAAAAGAATTAAAGTTTCTCAAAAAAACACACAAAAAAACAAACAAACAACAAAAAAACACGCAAAAAAACCACACAGTACTTTTAACATCCATCAATGCACATAAATATAGGTCTGCAATTTTGGTTAAAAAAGAAAAGTCAAAGCTTTCTCTGAAAACAAAGTACTGGTTTGCACATAAGAATCGATGTTCTCCAGAATACAAAAATCTGGAGTGACACAGCAGCAGCAACCATACTCAGCAATACTAGTAACCCATATCCACACCAGCTGGATAACGGCTACATTTCACTAATAACAATTAAGCACAATCTATCGGATGAATATTACATTTCACTCTTCATAAAATCACTCATAACCACTCATAATTCTATCACTCAAAATCACTCACAATTCTATCACTGGTAATGCTGTTGTTACAAATGACAACCCTATTGCACTGCTGTAAGTAGTGTAACTCTTTTGTGTCTTCTTTGTTCGTGGGCTACGACCCCCACCTTCACTCCGATACACAAGAGGCCATTTACACAAATGACTATTTTTACCCCCACCATGAAGGCAGTTATTTTCTTAGGGGGTGGGGGGGAAGGGTGCATGCTGGGTATATTCTTGTTTCCATAACCCACTGAATGCTGACATGGATTGTGGGATCTTTAACGTGTGTATTTGATCTTCCACACGAAGGGGGTTCAGGCACCAGCAGGTCTGCTGGGAGATCACAAAAATCTCCACCCTTTACCCAGCAGACACTCTGACCAGGATCTGAACCTGGGACCCTCAGATTGAATTTGACCACTTGGCCGTTGTGCCAGTCATCCCTTGAGTCTTAACTGCTGCTGACAAGTACGCTTGTCAGTGTAGGGTTGTCACCTCACTGAGATCAGACAGTTTACATGTCAGGATGTCACTGAAGGGCTGTCACTTCACTGAGATAAGACAGAGTTGACAGGTCAGGATGTCAGTGAAGGGCTGTCATCTCACTGAGGTAAGACACAGGTCAGGATGTCAGTGAAGGGCTGTCACCTCACTGTGATAAGACACAGCTTACAGGTCAGGATGTCAGTGAAGGGCTGTCATCTCAATGATATAAGACACAGCTTACAGGTTTGGTTGTCAGTGAAGGGCTGTCATCTCACTGTGATAAAACAGACCTTACAGGTCAGGATGTCAGTGAAGGGCTGTCACCTCAATGAGATAAGACAAACCTTACAGGTCAGGATGTCAGTGAAGGGCTGTCACCTCACTGTGATAAGATAGACCTTACAGGTCAGGATGTCAGTGAAGGGCTGTCACCTCAATGAGGTAAGACAGACCTTACAGGTCAGGATGTCAGTGAAGGGCTGTCACCTCACTGTGATAAGATAGACCTTACAGGTCAGGATGTCAGTGAAGGGCTGTCACCTCAATGAGATAAGACAGACTGAGATAAGACAGACCTTACAGGTCAGGATGACAGTGAAGGGCTGTCACCTCACTGTGATAAGACAGACCTTACAGGTCAGGATGTCAGTGAAGGGCTGTCACCTCAATGAGGTAAGACAGAGCTTACAGGTCAGGATGTCAGTGAAGGGCTGTCACCTCACTGAGGTAAGACAGAGCTTACAGGTCAGGATGTCAGTGAAGGGCTGTCACCTCACTGAGGTAAGACAGAGCTTACAGGTCAGGATGTCAGTGAAGGGCTGTCACCTCAATGAGGTAAGACAGACCTTACAGGTCAGGATGTCAGTGAAGGGCTGTCACCTCACTGAGATAAGACAGACCTTACAGGTCAGGATGTCAGTGAAGGGCTGTCACCTCACTGAGATAAGACAGACCTTACAGGTCAGGATGTCAGTGAAGGGCTGTCACCTCAATGAGATAAGACAAAGCTTACAGGTCAGGATGTCAGTGAAGGGCTGTCACCTCACTGAGATAAGACAGAACTTACAGGTCAGGATGTCAGTGAAGGGCTGTCACCTCAATGAGGTAAGACAGACCTTACAGGTCAGGATGTCAGTGAAGGGCTGTCACCTCAATGAGGGAAGACAGACCTTACAGGTCAGGATGTTAGTGAAGGGCTGTCACCTCACTGAGGTAAGACAGACCTTACAGGTCAGGATGTCAGTCACCATTCATTATTCTGGACAAATTCCTCCAGGAACTGCGTTAGTATTTTGTGTAAAGTATGTTCAGCAAAATCAATTAAACTGTTGAAAAGTATGCAAAAAGCAGTGACTGCACTTCAAACCTTCATGCCACTCTATCTTCATGTCACCAAGGTTCAGCATCAATGGATTAACAAACCCTACAAGCTCAGAATGTCAACTTCTGCCCAAAATGTCTGCCACAACTTGCGGGTACAATGTTTGTGAACAAATCACGATTACTGTATATAACAGTCTTCATGCTGAGATACACATATCTATATACATGCATTTGCATTCACACACACATGCGCATGTACACACACACGCGCGCGCAAGTACGTACATACACACACGCGCGCACAAACCCAGACACACCTAAAAGTACACACACACACACACACACATCTACACACAAAAATTCTCTCTCTCTATTCCTATCACACAATACCATAAGCCCTGTCATAACTTCAATATGTTGCTCTGTGTCTGCACACCAGAAGGCTCCTCTCCCCTCCCACCCACCCCCACCCCCCACCCCCCCCACACACATTTGCTTCCACCAACAACCCTCTCTCTTACCAACAATGAAATGCTCTTGTTTATGTTCTAAAGCTGCTTCAAGTATTGTAATTGACCCCATTGCCTGTACGTCTCTCTCATAATGGTCCCTTTGTCTATCTTAGTATCTATCCAGCCATTCATAAATCTGTCTATCTATCTATCTAGATGTAAACAAACATACACATATACAAATATACATATATAATATACAACTATCCCATAGTTCTTACTGAACATTTTTCCGGAAAAAGAAGTGATCATCACATACAGTTTAGCACCTTGGTATGCACACACACACAAAAATGTATACTCATGGAAATATTTATTCACACACACACATGCATACACACAAGCACATGTGCATGTACACACACACACACACACACACACACACACACACACACACACAGATGGAAATGCACAAACTCTCAGTGAACACACACACATACACACTACATAAACACACACCACACACACCCATGTATTGTTGGAAATGCACAAACACTCTTACTAGTCTTATTAAACACACACACACACAGGAGCATACTCACCCACCCACCCATCCACACACACACACACACACACTGAGAAACTAAGTCAGATCTACCAACCCCTAACCAGGCTGGAGAGAAGCATTTTCAATGTTTGCCAGATGCATCTTTCTGACAGAACCAGCACACCAACACACGCCAGCCCAAATAATCATGAATTATGCTGTTTATCAGTTCTCATTATAATGACTGCAAATCAATGCATGGTGGGGAAAGGCCAAATCGACTGAATGCAAGGGTGCGAATGACTAAGTTGGAAGATGGGGGCATGGGGGTGGGGGGAGGGCAGGGGAGGGGATGATGGGTTGTAAACTACACCCATGGACTAAAACTGTAACTCTATGCTCACCACCACACTCAAGGCTTAGACAAACCCAAAGTTGTAATGTATGCTGGAATGTGAATGTTTCTGTTCATCATGGCTGCTAACATTGGCCAGCATGTCAATGATTTGATTAATACCCAAATTTTATGGAGTCACAGTTCAACAATTACCCGATTTTAACACAAAACGCCAACTTGGAAGCTGGATACTTCACAAAAAACCTCTGAAATGTTTTTTAACACTCTACATCAAAACCAAGGTGGTATTCTAAATGGTGGATGAAGAGGTGAAAATTGTTTCAGTTATAAATCAAATCTATGCGGAATGAAATTATACATATTCACTTCAAATACCAACGGAATTACAGCAAAAAGTTGATGTGTAAAACTGCTATCAATCAATCCAAATTAAGCTTTTTACTCACTATAGTTTTGTCAAGTTATAAGTTTTGTGCAGAAGTGTCAACGTCTCCTCCTTAACCAGACAGTCCTGTCTATATTGTCTGGCAGTTCAATGTCTTCATGAACAAACTTCCGGTCTATATTGTCTGGCAGTTCAATGTCTTCATGAACAAACTTCCTGTCTATATTGTCTGGCAGTTCAATGTCTTCATGAACAAACTTCCGGTCTATATTGTCTGGCAGTTCAATGTCTTCATGAACAAACTTCCTGTCTATATTTACTGGCAGTTCAATGTCTTCATGAACAAACTTCCTGTCTATATTGACTGGCAGTTCAATGTTTTCATCAACAAACTTCCTGTCCATATTGACTGGCAGTTCAATGTCTTCATGAACAAACTTCCTGTCTATATTGTCTGGCAGTTCAATGTTTTCATGAACAAACTTCCTGTCTATATTGACTGGCAGTTCAATGTTTTCATCAACAAACTTCCTGTCTATATTGACTGGCAGTTCAATGTCTTCATGAACAAACTTCCTGTCTATATTGTCTGGCAGTTCAATGTTTTCATCAACAAACTTCCTGTCTATATTGACTGGCAGTTCAATGTCTTCATGAACAAACTTCCTATCTATATTGACTGGCAGTTCAATGTTTTCATCAACAAACTTCCTGTCTATTTTGACTGGCAGTTCAATGTCTTCATGAACAAACTTTCTGTCTATATTGACTGGCAGTTCAATGTCTTCATGAACAAACTTCCTGTCTATATTGACTGGCAGTTCAATGTTTTCATCAACAAACTTTCGGTCTATATTGACTGGCAGTTCAATGTCTTCATCAACAAACGTCCTGTCTATATTGACTGGCAGTTCAATGTTTTCATCAACAAACGTCCTGTCCATATTGACTGGCAGTTCAATGTTTTCATCAACAAACTTCCTGTCTATATTGTCTGGCAGTTCAATGTTTTCATCAACAAACTTTTACTTTCAACTCTATCAATGTTTTAACTTTTTCCTGACTTTATTATGACTTTCCAGCTAGGATATTTTTTAATAAAACTTCAAATTGCAAAAAGAAAAAAAAAAGGAAAAAAAGACAGCCACTTGGATGCACAGTTCAGGGATCAAAGATGGCTGCCAGAGAGAGGGGAGGTAACTAGCTGCATCAACTTTCATTTTCTGCCCTTCAGTGGGGGAGTAGTTTGCACAGGACAGGGAAGCAGACCCCTCCTGGAGTCTGCACCAGTGGGTCATGGACCTTAAAACTTCACACTGATTGTCAGACACACCCTCCACACAGAAAATGACATGCAGGCAAGATGGCAGCTGAAAGACCCTTTGGCTCTCAAGTGTAGTGAACACACAGCGCAGAATCAGGGCTGGAAGTCTCAGACAAATGTTTTTTGTTTTTTGTTTTGTTTTTATTAGTGTGTGTGTACCCCAGAATTTGCAACATTTTGTTTTCTATATTTCAGTGATGACGAATGGGTTGATGACGATGCTGCCATGTGAGGTCCATTTTGGTTCCGGACTTCTGGACAAGGCTGTACTGTCATAACACATGCAGGCTGAAAGATACAGACACCTGCTGTGTTGGTCAGGAATCTTGAGCAACATTCCCTTAGATGCATCCGTGAAGTGGATGATCCTCGATTGTGTGGTCCCAATTGTCTCATTTGAGCCCATAGCACACCCAGCTCTGGGTGGGAGCCAGTCACGAGCCTAACAAAAAAACCAAAAAAAAACCAACAAAAAAACCCACCTCAGCTGGGAATCAAACCAGAGTTCACCAAGCAATCAGCCCACAACACTAACCACTTCACCACAGTGTTCACAGATGACCGTTCACTGTTTGAAGCTATACAGTAACAGTGGCTGGTTTTGTCTTGGCTGTTGATGCCATTCCATCAGACAACTGACACCACAGGCCCATTTCTCCCTCGTCCGCACCACTTCACTCTTAGAATCATACTTAATTTTATTAATGATTATATCTTTTTTAAACTGTTGCTAACTTTCTGCCAGTTGAACACAGCACTGTGAAGCTAGGCACAGCACAGCGCACCACGCTCCAAACTCAAAACGTGGCGGTTGGCAGGTCAGCGCTGTTGTCCAGAGCATCCCACACCGCCTCCACCCACGCCTCCACCCTGCCAACCACGGCAGCCGCGTTCTCCGACACGCGCCCCCACCCCCACTCCAGGCAGTCCCCCCATGCTGCCACCACCCCCTCCCCAACGCTCTCCCACCCCCTCCACCAGTCGGCGCTCTGTGACGTCACCACAGCGGCCACACGCCTGGCAGTGTCGCACAGAGGCTGGAGCACCAACGACGTCAAATGTCCTGACAGCCACCGAGCCGACGTCTGGCAGCCAGAGATGACCCCCTCCATCATCGCCGTCACAGCCCCCTCCACCCCCACCCCTGACAAGATGCCCCCCACCCCTTTCACCGTGTTCAGCACAGGCTGCAGGAGCCGCATGCTGAGGTCCTGAAGGAAGCCCTCCCCCATCACCACCCTCCCCACCACCACCACCGCCACACACAGCACCCCCACCCCGCAACACAGAGGGAACAGGCTCTTACTTCCATACTCGTCCACCTCCTCTTCCGACTCCAGGTCGGAAGCGTGGATGGAAGAGGCGCCTTCGTCGTCATCATCGTCGTCCTCCTCATCACTGCCGGTGGGGGTGATGAGAGGCTCGCCCCACTCCGCATTGTACTTGTCGCTGTCGTCGTCGTCGCTGTCTGCGTCCTCTGAGGCCCCAGTGTAGAGGAACGCCCGGCTCTTCTCTCCGTATTCAGGCGTGACATCTGTTCCACATAAAATAAGTGCAATCTTGTGGTCACACACAATGTCCTTGCTTCTTTTTCAAGACTGAAGCCTGCTTCATCATCTACATACAGCTACACAAATGCACTGTGCCACACGTGCAAACATCAAAATAAAATGTAAATAAGCCACAGCTGAGTAAGCTACAATAAGTACGATACCATTACCTTGCGGAAGACACAAGTCTGCTTTTTGTAGCATACATTAAACTACAACTCTCCCTAAAGTACTCATGTCAATGTGTGGACAAGTACACACACAGATGCACATGATACAATGTTCAAATTCTAATCATCCATAAAAAAAAGAAAAAAGAAAAGGGGCAAGTGTCTTTTGTCTGCACATAAAACCAAACAGATCTACACAGGTTTAAAGAAACAAGCAATTAAAAAAAACAAAAAACTTTTGTCTCCCTCCACCTCGTTATCTCCCCTTCCCACTCCCTCACTCCACACCTTTACCACCTGTGTACTATCTCCATCCAGGTGTGCAAAACCCTCCACCATAACAAAATAAACAACAACATTCAGATACAAACCTGCTAAAAAAACAAAAAACCAACCTCTTTTAGAGAGAGTGTAACATTAGTCACAACTCACACACATCTCCCACCTCATCACCCCCTCCCCCCCATCTCCATCACACACACATCAACACATGGCCCCTCCCCCCATCTCCATCACACACACACATCAACACATGGCCCCTCCCCCCATCTCCATCACACACACATCAACACATGGCCCCTCCCCCCATCTCCATCACACACACATCAACACATGGCCCCTCCCCCTATCTCCATCACACACACATCAACACATGGCCCCTCCCCCCATCTCCATCACACACACATCAACACATGCGCACACATAAACATGGTCTGGGGGAGGAAAATCCTATCATTCAAAGTATTGTCTGGACAGAGGTTTTATCAGATTTGAAAACTGTGATAGTGAAACACGAATATTTAGTGTAGATATTTCCAAAACTAAAGGCCATAGTGTGCAATGTCCAGAAAACATGGCACTTGTCTTAACGCTGGATTTCATACAAGCATATGTCAAACAAAGAGTTCAGGCGAAGCCTGGTGGACTGTAAATCTTTACGCTTGGAGCAGAACCAGTCAATGAACTGAAACCTACACAAAGCTACTTTGAACTTTATTCTCCAAGATACTGGAAGCCAGTGTAACTGATATAGAAAAACAAAGAGTACATGGTGGTATGCAAGAGGCTTTCAAGATGAGATGAGCTGCTGAGTTCTGCACAATTATCACATCATACACAGGTTCTCAAGACAGACTGACTGACAGACAACTGTAAAACACAACCAGACTTCAACACACACCTGGTACTGGCTCTTGGCTGTCATCAGCAAACTCGTCTTTAGGTGGGGTGTCCTGCAGTCGTATATTAGGCGGCAGTTTGATGTTGGGCCCCACTTTCACCTGTCACAAACCATGTCATCTTCCTCATCAACACTCTTCCTCAACACTCACACTTCATGCTACAACACTCACCCTCTCATTTTTAAATAAAACATTACACTGAAAGGTCCCCTGCAAGTGGATTTTTCTACAGAACTTTGCCAGGGACAACTCATTTGCTGCCATGGGTTCTTTTTCATGCGCTAAGTGCATGCCGCAAACAGGACCTCTGTTTATTGTCTCATCCAAATAACTAACATCCAGACCACAACTCAAGGTCTAGTGGTCAGTGAGGGGGGGGGCGGGGAGGGGGAGTAAACACAACCCGAGAGTGGAATTCGATCCCGTGCGCTCAAGTTTCTGTCGTTTCCCAGGCGGACGTGTAACCACTAAGCCACCACTCCACTACACGTGGTTTCAGTTTGTTTCTCAATGAGGCGTCACTGCATTCAGACAAATCCACAAACGCTACACTACATCTACCAGGCAGATACCTGACCAGCAACATAACCCAACACGTTTAGTCAGGCCTCGAGTGCATGCTTTTGTATTTGTGTACCTACCAGAGCAGACTTCTTCCACAGAATTTTACCAGAGGACAACAACACTCTTGTTGCCATGGGTTCTTTTTCAGTGTGCGAGGTGTGTGCTGCACATGTGACCTACGTTTATCATCTCATCTGAATGACAAGGCGCTCCATTTCATTTTTCAGTCGAACATGGGAGAAAGACGAGAGCAGGTTTAGAACCCACACCCTCACGGTCTGTGTTGGCAGCTGAGCGTCTTAACCATTCTGCCACCTTCCTCCACTACAGGTCACAGTGCAATTTAGGGAATTTAAGTTAGCTAGCTATGTGTTAAATAGTCCAGTTGGTCGTTTATTGTAGGTCCCCACATGAACCTCTTTTCAAATAATAATCTACAGAAGTAGTGCATACAATATTTGATTACTGGTAATTTTTTTTGTCCTAATCCCGCTTCCCCCGTCCCGCCTCTCACACACACCCTTCCAATATTATGTTTTTTCTTTCTCCAATCACTGACACTCACCCTCTCCATTTTACATTTTGTACTCTATCTTTTCCACATTCTGTTCTCTCTCTCTGTCTGTCTCTCTCTCTCTTCCTTTCTTAGTCCCCTCCCCCTTGCCCCCCCCCCCCCCCGCCCCCCCACCATACCCCCTCTCCACCTCAACCGCCCCCTTTTTCATTCGAATATACAGAAATATTGACTTCTAATTTATAATAACAATCATCATTATGATAGAAATGATAATAATCCAAATGATAATAATAATATTTATTTTCAGTCTAATATCATCATCTTAGATGAACAGACTATAAACAAATAAACAAACGAATACTGGTAACAGTGGCAGACTGAAGGCTAGACACTCACGTTCCACGACAGCATGGTCTGAGGCTGAACAGTGGTGCCAGCAAAGACCACCACGCCGTCACAGAGAACGGCGTGACTCAGCTGACAACCATCCTCGATCGTCACGCTGCCCCACAGGTAACAGTTCTGCAGCTTCACGTCAGCACCTGCCACAACAAGTAACACAGCTTAAGGTGGTTGGCTTCTTTTCCTTTTTTTGACTCACTTGTGTAAACAAAGCGAGTCTATGTTTTAACCCGGTGTTCGGTTGTCTGTGTTTGTGTGTGTGTGTCTGTGTGTCCGTGGTAAACTTTAACACTGACATTTTCTCTGCAAATACTTTGTCAGTTGACACCAAATTAGGCATAAAAATAGGAAAAATTCAGTTCTTTCCAGTCATCTTGTTTAAAACAATATTGCACCTCTGGGATGGGCACAAAAAAAAAAGAAGCCTAATTATATGCAAACTGCATTTACTGTTATATTTATATTTTTTGTATTCTCTAAACTTGGCACTTTGACCTCTTATTCTGACACAACAACAAGAGGAGTCATTATTATCATTTTTTGTTCAAACAGGAACTTCTTTTGCTAAGCATGGAAGTTTTTATTTATTTTGCAAACGTTTTGGTGCAGATAGTAAAAAAGGGAAATTACTCTGTAATTAATGCTAGGGGACTTAATTTATCACAAGTGAGTCTTGAAGGCCTTGCCTCTCTTGTTTTTAACACGGTTTGCACATTTTAACTTTGAAAATCTGATGATGATTATTTCAACTTACAATATCTAAATGGATGGATGGATGTACGGAGGGATATATGTATGCATGCATATATGGATGGATGCATGTATGGAGGGAAGGATTATGCACAAATGTATGTATGTACGGAGGGAGGGATGTGTGCATGGATATATGCATGGATGTATGTACGCATGCATGGATGCATGGATGGATGTATGTATGTATAGATGTATGCGTGTATGTATGCGTGTGTGTGTGTGTGTGTGTGTGTGTGTGTGTGTGTGTGTGTGTGTGTGCATGTATGCATGCATGCATGTCTGTTAAACATACATGTAAGTACGTAGGTATATGTAGGTATGTACTGATATGATTGATATGGATACTTATATAGCACCTATTCTTGGCCCGAGACCAAGCTTCAAGCGTTTTATTCACACAGTCACTTGCACAGCAGGCTGCCTACCTGGGTACAGCTGAATGAGAACAGCCTTTCAGTGCTCATCGGCCATCAACCCCTTAGAGAGAGAGAGAGAGAGAGAGAGAGAGAGAGAGAAGGAGAGAGAGAGAGAGGGAGAGTGTGAGCGTGCGTGCGTGTGTGTGCGCTCTTGGGTGTGTATCATCCATATTCCTATTTTCTTGGTGTATTTTATGTGTGCTTGTCCTTCTTCTTCTTCTTCTGCGTTCGTGGGCTGCAACTCCCACATTCACTTGTATGCACATGAGTGGGCTTTCACGTGTATGACTGTTTTTACCCCGCCACGTAGGCAGCCATATTCCGTTTTCGGGGGTGTGCATGCTGGGTATGTTCTTGTTTCCATAACCCACCAAACGCTGACATGGATTACAGGATCTTTAACGTGCGTATTTGATCTACTGCTTGCATATACACACGAAGGGGGTTCAGGCACTAGCAGGTCTGCACATATGTTGACCTGGGAGATCGGAAAAATTTCCACCTTTCAACCCACCAGGCGCCGTCACCGTGATTCGAACCCGGGACCCTCAGATTGACAGTCCAACACTTTAACCGCTCGGCTATTGCGCCCGTCGTGTGCATGTCCAACACTGATGTAATCTGTGATGTAGACTGTTTTGTGTTTTGTAAAGCACTTAGAGCAGTTTTCTGCCCATAGAACAATTCTGTGGCTGGGCTTAGTGTGAACGCAGCCTCATTATCATCATCATCATCATTACCTATAGAGCAGTTCTGGCCGATGATGGAGTCTTGGATCTGTGTTCTGGCCTGCACGGTGGACCCCTTGCCGATCACCACGTTCCGCTTCAAGTCCACAGAGCTGCAACACCGTCCACAAAGGTGTTTCACAAAAAAACCTTTTTTTTTAAACTTTAAAAAAATTTTCACCATCACGTTTCTGTATGAACTTGATGTTACCTGTGCATACTTCCTGGTGTTGTCTTGTATTCTCAGTATTTGTTCATTTTTTTAAAAAATTAAAAAATATATAAAATTTCTGTGTGAAAAAGACTCCCCACAGCCAAACAGTTTAGAATCAAAGCTCTCAGTCACACACTACAGCTAAAGTGAAAACAACACAATGGGTCTGTTCACTTCAAACAAGGTCAAGGGGCAAGGGTTAGTCATTGTTCTATTGCGCAGGGAAACTGGCTGCATCTGTCAAAGCTTTGTTGCACTGTGAAAAATGGTCCTTTTGACAACCCCTTGATGTCAACTAAAGTCAACAATGACAGTGCAGTGTCGAATCGACTGAAATCACTCATGGCAGCAGAAAAGCTGAAAAAACCAATGAATCACCAAAGACCCATAATTCAAAAACTTTCATTTTGTGTGGAACCTACATAAAAGCCAAGGTAGATTTAGAGTGCTGGCTTATGCCCACTGTATGAATTGTTATCTGTTAGGAAGATAAGAACTGATTTCAGTCTGGAAAAACTCCTTCCCTGATCAGATTTAAAAAAAAAAAAAAAAAAAAAATCATTTGTTACTTTAAATTTTACACTGTTGTGAAAATTTTCAATCATGTCCTTTACCACTGACAGAAACGATAGGCAATTTGTGGAAATATTCACTGCTGTCCTTTACCACTGACAGAAACAATATGCAATTAATATTCACTGCTGTCCTTTACCACTGACAGAAACGACAGGCAATTTGTGGAAATATTCACTGCTGTCCTTTACCACTGACAGAAACGACAGGCAATTTGTGGAAATATTCACTGCTGTCCTTTACCACTGACAGAAACGACAGGCAATTTGTGGAAATATTCACTGCTGTCCTTTACCACTGACAGAAACGACAGGCAATTTGTGGAAATATTCACTGCTGTCCTTTACCACTGACAGAAACGACAGGCACTTCTTTTTCGCCAGTAATATCAGACAGCCAACATCATGATCCTCAACAAACCTGGGTAAGGTAATACCTTAAGACCTTAAAAACAGCTTCATCATCTTGACCTGTTCTAACAATGACAAATCGCTGGTTCAAGACACAATTTCCTCCTTCCACGCTCTCTTTCAGTAAGCACTCACATCAGGAGGGGCACAAGATGCTGGGTGAAAGGTGTCACAGCACGTGCCTGTGCTTTGAGGTCATATCCTGTCCACTTTTCTTTTTTTCTTCTCAATTCTTTCCTGGCCAAGGTGACGTCATGACTGAGGTAGATGCTCTTTTCCCTACAGTCTTCCCTGGCCAAGGTGACGTCATGACTGAGGTAGATGTCCTTTTCCCTACAGTCTTACCTGGCCAAGGTGACATCACAACTGAGGTAGATGTTCCTTTCCCTACAGTCTTACCTGGCCAAGGTGACATCACAACTGAGGTAGATGTTCCTTTCCCTACAGTCTTACCTGGCCAAGGTGACGTCATGACTGAGGTAGATGTTCTTTTCCCTACAGTCTTACCTGGCTAAGATGACGTCATGACTGAGGTAGATGTCCTTTTCCCTACAGTCTTACATGGCCAAGGTGACGTCATGACTGAGGTAGATGTCCTTTTCCCTACAGTCTTACCTGGCCAAGGTGACGTCATGACTCAGGTAGATGTTCTTTTTCCTACAGTCTTACCTGGCCAAGGTGACATCACGACTGAGGTAGATGTTCTTTTCCCTACAGTCTTACCTGGCCAAGGTGACGTCACGACTGAGGTAGATGTTCTTTTCCCGACACTCGATGTCCTCGTCACTGTTGTTGACCATGATCAGCTTGGGGCTGATGGGCTGGGTCTTACGGCTGATGATGTCCTGGCTGACACACCACACAGCGGCAAGAAATTCATTCATTTACTAATCAGTTCATGGGGGCAAGTCTCTATCAAAAGGGCCCTAGGTCCCATAACCTTTAACAGCCATCAGAGCAGTGAATTCATATTGACCGGGTCTGGGGCTCGGCATGGAAAGGCAGTGTTCAAATCTTCCGCTGTTTTATCCTTCCCCAACCGAGTCAGGTACCCATTCACACACTGGTGGAGAGAGGAAAATCGGAGCAAAGTGCCATTCACAAGCCCACCACACTATGTAGGAATACAGCCTCCAACACTTATCACTGGTCAACACTGGATCAGAAATCTAACACCTGACCAGTTCTGCCATGGCAAGCCTCTGCATCCGTGTTTAATTGGACATCTTTTCACTTTAATAATCTTTTCACCTGTTCACATGTTATGTGGTGGGGGGGATGTAAGGGAGGGCATGTGTGTGCATGGATAAAAAGGAAGAAAATGGATTAATGAGAACAGTGCAGTCAACAACCAGAAAATACTAACATTTTACTGTACTGTACTGTTTTTTTATCACAATATATTTCTCTCTGTAAAATTCAGGGTGCTCTCCTCAGAGAATGCATATCACCACCCTTTTTTTCTTAAAAACAAACAAAAAACCCAAAAAAAACCCAGTGCATTAATATCTGCAGGTCAAATTACAGAAGCATTTCAACTGAACCATGTGTCAGGGAATCAGCAATTTCAAATGAAATTAACTGGTTGGAGATTATCTCTTTTATGTTTTGTTCTGATATGTTGTAACCATTTCATTATCTGGGGACAATTTAGACTATCCAATGACAATGAAACAAGACATAATTTCATGTGATCTGTTTACCACAGACACAATAAACTATGTGTGTGTGCATGCATGTGTGTGTTTGTAAAAGCATACAGAAGTGATTATTTACCCAATGACATCATACATATAGGAGGTGGTGATCATTTACCTGATGATGTCATACATATAGGGGTTCGTGATCCGAGCACAATACTTGTTCTTCAGCACATTCACATGGACAGTGTTGCCAAAAATCTGAAACAGTTCAACATCACATTGTGAAAGTCAGATACTTAGCAGTAACAGGGTTCCAGTTTTAACATGAACTGAGCTCTTTGCTGAATGGCAGTGGTTAAGGGTTATACTCAAATTCCATCACTTTTCCAGAGCCTGAAGAGCAAAACATGTTGTTTTTAACAAAACTTTTCCTGCCATGGAAATGGTTCTCTTTCTTCCAAATTTTTCCAGACTTAATGATTCTGTATGAACTCACTCTCTCTATATATAGACAGATAGATAGATACATATCTCTGTGTGTGTGTGTGTGTGTGTGTGTGTGGGTGTGTGTGTGTGTGTGTGCGCGTGTGATGTGTGTGATGTTGTTTTTTTCTTCCAAATATATACAGACATGCATATACATAAACTCAAAACCAAACAGTGTCAGTAGCATTACTGTACTTATTTGTGTATTCATTTGTTTTATTTCTTTACTTACTGTTTATGAATAAATCATTTGATACAAATGGTAATATGGTTCATCAACCGTCACGTTAAAATTGAAGTGCAACGTGTGAGCACAGTTAGTATAAGCTTTAAGCTTGTTGATGCTCCTTGGTCACTGTTTGCACTGTAATCATGTGTATTGTTGAACAGTTCAAGATCACTCAAACCAAACACCAACCACCACCATGACAACAGAAACCCCATCCAAACCAAACCAAACCAAAGCAGAGGGCCGCACCTCCTCGTTGATGATGATGCCGCGGATGAAGTCGTCCAGGGTGCAGTAGTCAAAGTTGTCGGTGAAGAGGTGCAGCACCATGGGGGAGCACACGTACAGCTGGCCGTCCAACAGGTCCTGGTGCAGCACCATGTCCTGGTGCTCTCCCTGCACACAGCCACCACACACACCAGGTCACACCTCCTCAGTCAAGGCTAGGTTGCCTTAAGAGCAACTTTTCCACATGGTGAGGATGAAACCTGCTTCCTGCACCGCCTTTGTTTTGTTGCGCATGTACTCCTCGCCTTCGCCACTTGCTCTCTCACCCCTAGCACGCAAGCGTGTTCGCGTTTAAAAAACATGTCTCAAGTTACAACATGATTAACCCCTTCTACAAGCCATCAGATTACACTGTGATGGGCACAACAGCCGAGTGGTTAAAGCAGGTTCAATTCCCAGTCACAGCACCTGGTGAGTTATCTAAAGGGAGGAGTTTTTCTATCTCTCAGGTCAACAGATGTGCAGACCTGCCAGCGCCTGAACCCCCTTTGTGTGTGTACGCATGCTGAAGATCAAATACCCTCATTAAAGATCCCGAAATCCATGTCAGCATCCTGTGGGTTATGGGAACAACAACATACCCGGCATACATAGCCCCCAGAAACGGAGTATGGCTGCCTACATAGCAGGGATAAAAATGGTCAAACACATAAAAGCCCACTTGTGTACACAGGAATGAACGTGGGAGTCGCAGCCTACAAAGAAGGTTATAATATTATTTACATTGCTGAATCATGGTGCTGGCTCTGACAACAGCACCCACAGCCATACTGTTACATGATTAACCCCTTCCACAGACATCAGGTCACAACATGATTAACCCCTTCCACAGGCACCAGGTCACAACATGATTAACCCCTTCCACAGCCATCAGGTCACAACATGATTAACCCCTTCCACAGACATCAGGTTACAACACGATTAACCCTTTCCACAGCCACCAGGTCACAACATGATTAACCCCTTCCACAGCCATCAGGTTACAACATGATTAACCCCTTCCACAGCCACCAGGTCACAACATGATTAACCCCTTCCACAGCCATCAGGTTACAACATGATTAACCCCTTCCACAGCCATCAGGTCACAACATGATTAACCCCTTCCACAGCCAGCCACCAGGTCACAACATGATTAACCCCTTCCACAGCCATCAGGTCACAACATGATTAACCCCTTCCACAGCCATCAGGTTACAACATGATTAACCCCTTCCACAGCCATCAGGTTACAACACGATTAACCCTTTCCACAGCCATCAGGTCACAACATGATTAACCCCTTCCACAGCCATCAGGTCACAACATGATTAACCCCTTCCACAGACATCAGGTTACAACACGATTAACCCTTTCCACAGCCACCAGGTCACATGATTAACCCCTTCCACAGCCATCAGGTTACAACATGATTAACCCCTTCCACAGCCACCAGGTCACAACATGTTTAACCCCTTCCACAGCCATCAGGTTACAACATGATTAACCCCTTCCACAGCCATCAGGTCACAACATGATTAACCCCTTCCACAGCCAGCCACCAGGTCACAACATGATTAACCCCTTCCACAGCCATCAGGTCACAACATGATTAACCCCTTCCACAGCCATCAGGTTACAACATGATTAACCCCTTCCACAGCCATCAGGTTACAACACGATTAACCCTTTCCACAGCCATCAGGTTACAACATGATTAACCCCTTCCACAGCCATCAGGTTACAACATGGTTAACCCCTTCCACAGCCATCAGGTTACAACATGATTAACCCCTTCCACAGCCATCAGGTTACAACATGGTTAACCCCTTCCACAGCCACCAGGTCACAACATGATTAACCCTTTCACTGCAGGACCATGGGTGCTGGCTCTGTACACAGCAAGCACACCCATCTAGATAAAAATGTTTAAGTTCCCACAGCCATAGGGCAGTGAAGAAGTATCCACTATACATTCAGCCATAGGGCAGTGAACTAGTATCCACTACACATTCAGCCATGGGGCAGTGAACTAGTATCCACTATACATTCAGCCAAGGGGCAGTGAACTAGTATCCACTATACATTCAGCCATAGGGCAGTGAACTAGTATCCACTATACATTCAGCCATGGGGCAGTGAACTAGTATCCACTATACATTCAGCCAAGGGGCAGTGAACTAGTATCCACTACACATTCAGCCAAGGGGCAGTGAACTAGTATCCACTATACATTCAGCCATGGGGCAGTGAACTAGTATCCACTATACATTCAGCCAAGGGGCAGTGAAGAAGTATCCACTATACATTCAACCACAGGGCAGTGAACTAGTATCCACTACACATTCAGGCCATATCTCCTATATCCGGTTCATTATACTACCACCCACCCTTCAACCTCCCCTTTCCCACTGTCCCCCCACCCCCCCGCAACCCCCTCACTTTTTTTCCCTTGTATCAATCTTACTGAACAAACATAAAATCCAAGAACAATTACACACATTTACTCACACACACGTAAACCACATGCACACTTACACACACACACACATACTCACATGCACACGCACACAAACTCACACAAACCAACGCACCAGGGGAATTCTGATCTTCTTGTCGAGCGTCACTCGCTGGTAGTCATAGATCTGCTGTGTGACAGGGTCGACGGCCATGAAGATGTTGTCCTCTGTACACCGCATGCGATCCTGAGGGTTGAGCTTCATACACGTCATCGTCATCACTGATGACTTGATCTTTTTACACCGATCTCTGCAACAAACAAGTCATCGTATCACTGATGACTTGATCTTTTTACACCGATCTCTGCAACAAACAAGTCATCATCATCACTGATGACTTGATCTTTTTACACTGACCTCTGCAACAAACAAGTCATCGTTATCACTGATAACTTGATCTTTTTACACTGACCTCTGCAACAAGCAAGTCATCGTTATCACTGATGACTTGATCTTTTTACACTGACCTCTGCAACAAACAAGTCATCATTATCACTGTTAACTTCTTTTTACACTGATCTCTGCAACAAATACATCATCGCCATCACTGATGACTTGATCTTTCTACACCAATCTCTGCAACAAAGCAAGTCATCACATCAGCACCAATGACCTGATCTTTTCACACCATCTCTGCAACAAACCATGTTTCTACCACATTATTTTATGTCAACCCCTGTTTCTACACAAATTATCTTCTGTAAACCACATCCCTACACTACACACATTATCTTCTGTAAACCCTGTTTCTACACACATATCTTCTGTCAACTACATCCCTACACTACACACATTATCTTCTGTAAACCCTGTTTCTACACACATATCTTCTGTCAACTACATCCCTACACTACACACATTATCTTCTGTAAACCCTATTTCTACACACATATCTTCTGTCAACCACATAACGTTCCTACACTACACACATTATCTTCTGTCAGCACTGTTTCTACACACATAATATCTTCTGTCAACACTGTTTCTATACACATATATATCTTCTGTGAACCATGTTTCTACAAACATTAACATCTTCTGTCAACCATAAACACATTATCTTCCATCAACCATATTTCTACACACATTATCTTCTGTCAACCATATTTCTACACAAATCATCTTCAATAAACCATGCTACTACACACATTATCTTCCATCAGCTATGCTTCTACACATATCATCTTCTGTCTGCAGCAGACAAGAAGATAAAAGAATGCTTTATTATCTCTAAATTGGAAACTGTTGACATGCTTACTGATAAAAAGTCAACGTTTTAAAAGCTTATTCATTACCTACAAGTTATCTTTCAAAGTGGAGCTTTCTCGAGAACTTTGCCAGGAACCACCCTTTTGTTGCTGTGGGTTCTTTGACATGTGCTAACTGCATGCTACACACAGGACCTCACTTTATCATCTTATCAGAATGACTAGCGTCCAAACCACCACTAAAAGGCCTAGCGGAGGGATAGAAAATAACTGTCGAATGTGGGATTCGACCCAATGCCCAAACGATTCATGACCACCAGGCCACCTCCTTACCTATGTTCCTGCATCAGCTGTTTGAGGTGGTCCAAACCACCACTCAAAGGTCTAGCGGAGGGGGAGATTTTAACTGTCAAGTGTGGAATTCGATCCAGTGGGCTCAAGATTCTCTTTCTTGGCAGACACGTGACTGACCATAAGGCCACCACCTTAGCAGTGTTGTGTGGGATTCCATCCGATGGGCTCAAGATTCTCTTCCTTGGCAGACACGTGACCACTGGGCGGCCTTCTTACCAGTGTTGTGTGGGACTTGATGCAATATGCTCAGATTCTCTTTCTGGGCAGACACGTGACCACTGGGCTGTCTTCTTACCAGTGTTGTGTGGGACTCAAGGCAATACGCTCAGATTCTCTTCCTTGGCAGACACGTGACCACTGGGCGGCCTTCTTACCAGTGTTGTGTGGGACTTGATGCAATCACACTGTCTTTCTAAGCAGACATGTCGTGACCACTAGGCCGCCTTCTAACCAGTGTTGTGTGGGACTCGATGCAATCACATTGTCTTTCTAAGCAGACATGTCGTGACCACTAGGCCGCCTTCTAACCAGTGTTGTGTGGGACTTGATGCAATCACACTGTCTTTCTAAGCAGACATGTCGTGACCACTAGGCCGCCTTCTAACCAGTGTTGTGTGGGACTTGATGCAATCACACTGTCTTTCTAAGCAGACATGTTGTGACCACTAGGCCGCCTTCTAACCAGTGTTGTGTGGGACTTGATGCAATCACACTGTCTTTCTAAGCAGACATGTCGTGATCACTGGGCCGCCTTCTTACCAGTGTTGTGTGGGACTCGATGCAACGCACTCACATTCTCTTTCTAGGCAGACACACGACCACTGAGCTGCCTTCTTACTGGCGTTGTGTGGGACTCGATGCAACGCACTCACATTCTCTTTCTAGGCAGACACACGACCACTGAGCCGCCTTCTTACCAGTGTTGTGTGGGATTCCACCCAATGTGCTCAGATTCTCTGTCCAGACAGACACGTGAGTGACCACTAGGTGGCTGCATTCCTTACCGGTGTTCCTGCATCAGCTGTTTGAGGTCGACGTTGGCGATGGTGTCGCAGTTCAGCAGGAAGAAGTCGTTGCGGACGAGGGAGCGGGCGTGGATCTCGCGCAGTGCGTCCCCCATGGAGCTGCTGCCCTCGGCCAGCACCACCTTCACCGTCATCGTGCTCCTTTCCTCCCCCCACCGTGACTCCCTGCAACACACGCACACACACAGAGCATACACACACACATACACACATATATATACACACACACACAGAGCACGCACACACACACAGAGCGTACACATACACACACACACACAGAGCACACGCACACACACAGAGAGCATACACACATTTTTATGTTTCATTGTGTCTTATAAACTTCCTGAATCTTCCATGCTCATCATTCCAAATTCCCCTTACACGACGCAGTCTCGTTCTGTCACAATCTAAGCGCCCGATGTCCTCCACAGGAAATCAGTGTTAGGCTGCCATAATGATAATGCCAGACACCAGAGGCGACCCTGCACTGCTGCTGGATTTCTTCAGTGGTGTTCAGCAGTTCAGGTTCTGGCTCAACAGGGCACCACCTACTACGCCCACAACTGATGATGATGAATAACTACTCCATCATGGACTCAGACTGAGCACCACCTCAAGAGTGGAGGCCTCCACCATGTCCTGCAAACACCGAGAACTTTTGGCACAAACTCACCACACACACACAGAAGCAGAAAAGGACTTGAAACTGACGTCATTATGACAGCAGGAATTAAAGGCCACAGATTCTCAGTCCTCCCATTTGAGATCACTGTGACAAGTACCACAGCCAATCCGTTAAAGTGCTTAACCTTTGAATCTGAGGGTCTATGTCGACACCTGGTGGACATGTGAGAAGATTTTTTCTTAACTCCTTGGTCAACATGTAAATAGACCTGCTAGCATTCGAACCTCGTTCATGTTTATACACATCCAGGAGACTGAATCTGAATACTGAATATCCCATAATTCATGTCAGTGTTTGGTGGGTTATCAGCTATAAAGGAAACATGAGGATATTCTCAGCATGTGCACCACCAAAAACTGGAGTATGGTTGCCAGGATGGCGACATAAGATGATCATACACATAAAACACTACCTACATATCTGGATACACGTGAGCCCTAACAAAGAACAGACCTGCAGGACTGATTTATGGTAAGGAAAAAGATTAAATTATTCATGATGCAAACAAAGGTACTTTGGATGGTTGTATGAACAAAGGGACTGCCGATCTGATTCTGACGACATACAAGTCAAATGTATTCTGAAAAATGAATAGTATTATTATCTTTAACCAGCCTGTACAACTACAAGACTGACTCTTAAGATCTTGCATTAACTGAATACATTCTAATTTCTATAAATGTAGGTAAGTTCTCAAAATTTCAGTCTAAGACTGTATTCTGTATTTTTAGAGATTTTTTTCTTCTTCTAATAGACACAAACCTCATGAGTGGATTGAACACTTTTACAATGTCTATAAAAAAAAAAAAAAAAAAAAGAAAAAAGGAAATAAACAGTCATTACTTTTACACAGACTAAAATCAGGCTGGAGAAAATTCAAATTAAGACCAAACATTCTGTCTCTCAGGTCATTACATAGACAATTTCACAAAACCAGATGACCTTCAATAATAAAGCTAAACACAACCCTCCAAACCCAGAAACAGTAAACATGTCTTTAGGGGGACTAGAATGCAGACCATTCCCCCCAATCCTTTTCCCCACATCCTAGCCCCCTAGCCCTGCAAAGGGATGTGCCGGGTGCTGCCGTACTTTATGTGTGTTCGGATGTCCCCGGAGAGGTGGGAGCAGAAGATGAAGGTCTCCTGCACACCCTGCGAGGCCAGGAAGTCAAGCGTGTAGTCCAGAATGGGAACATTCACCAAGGGCAGTAACGCCTGTCAACAACAACAACAACAAAGTAAAACAATAATAATAAGAACAACACAAAAAACAAAAAGTACAATAATAATGCAGACTGATTTTGACACTTCCCAGGCAGGAAGCTCATGGCATTTACAATTAGTTTATGTGTATACAAACATGCATGCATTACAACGACAACAAAAACAACAACAACAATAATAATGCAGACTGATGCTCACACTTCCCAGGCAGGAAATCTGTGGCATCTATAATGTATATAAACATACATGCATCAAGTATACTGCATATGAACAAGTGTGTGCACACGTAATAATCCTGTTAATTAGAATGATAAAGTATCCATTGAGGCAATAAAGTAGAAAACATTTAAACAGTAAATAACACTGCTATGGGTGTGAAATATCAACAATAACATATATAAAGGAAATTTTCAGCTCTCAACACTTTTGTTTATTTGCTCTGCTGACTTGTACGGGAAATAATCATTAAATCATTAACTCATTTCAAATAGACTTAAACTAGTGAAAGCTGACAATGAGGCATTATGCGCTTTTACAATCTGTTTAAACTTATGAGTGTTTCATCATGTTATCATATGTCATGATATTCTGCATTCATGTCAGTCAACTGGCATTAAGTAACTGAAGTAGTATCAAAATTATAATTCCAATTATAAATAATAAACAAATAAATAAATTAGTGCTTATTACCATAGGGACTGTAAACGTTTGGTGTTTGTTAACTTTTACTGCACCAGTGATTGTGTGATTGTATATTTGTGATAATAAAACTTAGTTTAAGTTTGCAAAGAGTTTCTGTCAACTTGGCATATGCTATTGGGTTAGTTGTTTGCTCAATATATCATACAGATATAAATTTATCAGTGTCTTTGTTTCGACTGAAACTAAGTAAACTAACGCATGTTCCCTGACGCCAGTGACAGTCGGTGAATATCTCTGACACGAACACATCACATCAACTCTGTAGTATAGCTGTTCTATTAAGTTTGCAAATGTATTACATATGGCATCAGACAAAAAATAAATTACACACGTAATACTGCATATGATAATTGTATGTTCTCGAGTTTTGTTACAGTATTGAAAATTCAGCGATATTCGGTTCGTTGTTTGATTTCATTGCATCAGCTGAATGGTGTTCACGTGTGCTGACACAACTTGCTTGGTACAAATGAAAAGCTTGTGCAAGAATATAACTAATTTTCGATAAATACAAACCCTTGGCTTTTTCTCTGTAACTGGTCCAAATCTAACATTGAAGCTATCTGCTACGACAACAGCTTGTAATATATCTTCTTGCTTCAAGTCATCTCCTCTGCCTTTCCCTTTAGGAGCCATCTTTGTTGTTTCTTGAAAATGAATGAATGATAACTCTCTGTAACAAAACCTGAAGGAAACCGGAAGTTGATCCCCCACACCCCCAATCACCACCACAACCACCCTCCCCGTATTATCGGAGGAAAAAAAGAAACAAACTCAAATTACAGAATTCTGTGACTAAATGTTTTTTTGTGAATGTGTTGGTTAGTGAAAAACTGTAAAAAGGCCGGGGGGTGGGTGGGAATCAACTTCCGGTTTCCTCCAAAACTGTAAAAGTTCATGATATCAAAATTATCAAGAGAAATCAGGAACCGTGAAGGGAGATATGGAGACCGTAACATGCTGTACGTGTCCACACACCAAATATGCCCCCCGGGCCCTTTTCGTCGCAGTATCAGCATGGTATTAGTAGGAGCAGCTGTAGACTTTTTTTTCAAATAGGAGGAGTACTGTTGTTGTGCATGACTTGGGCCGGGCCACATGTGTGTGTGTGTGTGTGTGTGTGTGTGTTCAGAACTTGATGATTGGTGATACACTATAATGGTTCTTCGAAAAAGACTGTTGAACATCACTGAGTCCTGAAGGTAAACACTTCGAACGTGTAAATGCTTTTGCAACGGGAGCATGTCTATGTTCCCTCAGCTCTATGTTCCCTCAATTCAAGTTACATGATGACCAGAGGTCAAGTAATGGTCAGAGTGACCAGTGGTCAAGCAATGGTCAGTGTGACAGTGTTCAAGCAATGGTCAGAATGATCATTGGTCAAGCAATGGTCGGAGTGACCAGTGGTCAAGCAATGGTCAGAATGACCTGTGGTCAAGCAATGGTTAAACTGACCAGTGGTCAAGCGTGAATTTATAATGAAAATGACGTGAGAGAGAGAGAGAGAGAGAGAGAGAGAGAGAGAGAGAGAGAGAGCAAACGGATGGACAGACATACATACAGAAATACAGGCAGGAAAAAAAGACAGACAAACAGAGGAGTATGCGGAATCCAATTACACGCAGTGAGACATAACTACAATGTCACGCAAGTCTTGCTTACCACTGGTCACTTTGACATGACATGTTACTTGACTTGAGGGAACATAGAGCTGAGGGAACATAGAGCTGAGGGAACATAGAGCCGAGGGAACATAGAGCTGAGGGAACATAGAGCTGACCCCTTTGCAACCTTGTTTGAGAAACAAAAAACTCTTTGGATCTTAATGTGCATTACAGATTGTTTGCAGCCTTGATGTTGTCCGCTCCACTGAGTATCGGCTGCACTATAAATAACTTGACTTGACTTGATCAACGATTGAGGCTTATTTGCCTGTTCGTTGTTCCTACGACTTTGCGCATTTGTGGTTTGGTCACTGGTTTGTGAGTCCATTACTCTAGACAGGAAGGGGAGAACCTAGCTGGATGGTTCTCCCAATATTTGTCTAGCCTTGTCTTGAAGGAGTTCAGGGAAGGGGCGGTGACAACACTGTCTGGCAAGCTGTTCCATCCGGCAACTACCCTGTATAACAATAAAGAAAATGCCAGACCCATTTATTGTCAACCGTTGACAATGAAGTAAGAAGGTGAAATGGTTCAGTCGTGGTACTGGCAAATGGCATTTGTACCAGACTGAACCATTTCACCTTCTTACTTCATTTTATATTTGTGTCATCTGTCACGTTGCCGTTTCACTTCCCGTTCACTGGCTCTGGTCTCATCTCTCCCAGACATTTTACCGTGACCTCGGCCGGCTTCAGTTTGCTTACCCATCCCTTCGATTTGTTGTATATAGCTTCCTTTTCCAACCTTTTCCTCCCAGTGCCCACCCTTTACATTCCCATTCAGTTCCTACCCACGAGTCTGCTAGTACAAAGGCTTGAGAGTCTGGGTTCGAATCCCACATTTTTAGTCTCGCCATTTCTCCCCACTGAAAAACGGCGTCTAGTAATTCGGATAAAACGCGCACTTGGCACACCGAATAAGAACCCGGCATGGCAACATAAACTTGTGTTGTCCGCTGGCAAAATTCTGTAGAAGAAATCAACTCAGACTGGTAAATGTCGCGCCCCGACCCTCCTGGGACGGAACCTACCTTCTCACACAGAAGGAATCAGGAACATGGAAAGTTGAATAAAGTTTTATTCCCCAACAAACAATTGCAAATACAAACAAATGACAATAAAGAAAAACCCCAAAGAAAAATATACTGTTACAAAGTATGGCATACAACACTCATGCAATCAAAGCACATGCACGCGCGCGCGCGCGCACGCACACACACACACACACACACACACACACACACTTGGATCCCGAGTGACAGATGACGGCTGATGATGAAAGTCAATGGACATCCTTTCTGCTCTCCCTCCGAAGCTGGAGCATGAGGGAAAGAATAAGGCCGGGAGGGGACAACCACAAGTCTTGACCTCTCCCACCTACCCCTGACCGCAGACGGTGAGCGGCACTGTCGCAGGGCTGGTGGAAGAGCTGAAGGGATGAAGTCCCACACAAGATGAAGTTGAACGATGAGAAGATGGGTGAAAGGGCGTTGTTGGGGGAGGGTCAAAGGGGCGTGGTTGGCCGGGAAAAGGGAAACAATTTGGTGGGGCGAAAGGGAATAAATGGGATGTAGTGTCCGCGCTCAACTCAGGACGCCGTTACAGTTTGGCGAAGGGACGCTGCCAGTCTGCGGTCCCAGCGTACCCAGACAGAAAAGAAAAATACCAAGAACAGGAACAGGCATGGAACAACTTAAATTGTTCCCCGTGGTGGACTTGGTGTGTCAGGAAACCCGCCGACTTCAACACACACAAGTGTTGTGCAAAACTGGGCAAAACATATTGCCACACACAGAACATCCACATGGATGTTACTTTTTGAGAGCTCTACCGCGCGTCTGCCTTCTAAAAACCAGTTTCAAAATTTCAGCTGCCCGGCTGCCCTGAGTACAACTTAATGGGGGGAAAAAAAACCCAACACGCGAAAACCCAAGAAATGACACAATATGCAACTCAAGCACACAAAAGCAACAGGCGTTCGAAGTTTATACAAACCCATCCACACACAGGTACACGAAATCGGAAAGAAAAACAAAAGGTCAAAAATGTGATGTAATCGCGACAGTAAAGAACTACATATGATTATATATACGCATGCACTCAAGGCCTGACTAAGCGCGTTGAGTTATGTTGCTGGTCGGGCATCTGCCTAGCAGTAGCAGATGTGGTATAACGTATATGGATTTGTCCGAATGCAATGACACCTCCTTTAGAAACTGAAACAAAAAACAAAACTAAAAACTTCAATCCTCTTTCTGTTACTAATTCTAAACGATTCTTCCCTCTGGTGGCTCAGTCGGTCGACCCGTCCACGGTTGCTGTCATTCCACTTCTATCAATGACGTCATTTTCTGTTTTAATCTCCCAGCTTCTGCCTCTTCATCTCCCTCACCACAGCGACGTTCCCGTTCTGTCATTTACACATGCCGATTTGCACATTTTCCTTGTCATTCCATCGATATGATATGAATTATAAATACTTGAAATGGCTCCTATCCTCAGTCACAGACCGAGCTCTAACTCAAAGTCATTTGCAAAATAGGCTGCCTACCTGGGTAGAGCCGACTGACATCTGCCATTGGGCGCTCATCAGTCATACGTTTCCTGTGTCATTCAGCTAATCAGGATTCAGTCACGCGCACACACACCCTCACATAGACCAATAAAATCTTACTACTGACCGTGAATGACCGTTTTATCTACCCCGCCATATACTGAACAGCCATACTCCGCCGGTTTTCGGGGTGCGTGTGCTAGGTATATCTTCTTTTGCTTTCCCACCATATTCCTTTCCCGGCCGACCCCAGCGGCAGCTGAGACACCGTGTTAACTGCTGTTTCTTTCTTCTTTCCTTTTTTGTTATGCTTTGTTTGTTTGTCACATCTTTTAACACTACCAGTAATTCATTACTGACTATTTGTGCAATTGACAGTGACTGCCTAATCAAAATTTGGTCGCGCTTACAATTCATTTTAATTCTGCTGTTCGTTTCCGATTTTACATCATTCAGAAGCAAAAAAAAACAACAAAAAGGAAAATCATTATCAGGCAGGGTATAATCACAGATGTTCCTTTCAATGACGGTCAGAGACGGACGCACCAATCAAAGTAACTAAACTGCAAGGTTTGTACAAAGCCAGTTGATGTTGACAGTTTGCATGTGGTCTTGGGGTGGTGTGGGTGAGGGAGTATAGGGGTGGGAGGGGGGGGGGGGCTGCGGGGGAGGGAAGGGGAAGGGGGGGGGGGGGTAATGAGTGAGAGAAGATAGGAGTGCGGAGGGTCTTACAATCAATATTTTTCTCACTTTAAGATTTCGCCAGGAACCTCCCAATTGTTGCTGTGTTCTTATTTTTATTATCTCTCTCTCCGTCTCTCTCTCTCCCCCCATCTGTGTGTGTGTGTGTGTGTGGTCTGTGTGTGTGTGTGTGTGTGTGTGTGTGTGTGTGTGTGTGTGTGTGTGTGTTGTTTTGTTTCAGTTGTTTTTTGTTTGTTTGTTGTTGTTTTTTCACGTATGCTAAGTGCATGCTACACATGAGACCTTGGGTTAGCGTCTCATTCCGAGTTCGAAAGACTACCACCCAGACCGCCACCTAAGACTGGCAGGCTTTACATAATGTGACGATACCCCCAAACAGCCCGGGGCAATTTTTTGCTGTGAGAACATCGTCGGCTCTGCACGCTCGGGAGGGAAAGGAAAGCAAAAGGGAAATAACTAATATTACTTCCTGTTTACGAAGCAGAAGCTCCAGCACTCTCACTGACTGACGGAAACTTTCACTGGCTGAAATTTTCAAGGTAAGAAATTCACGTGTCTGGTATTTATTTACTTCTCGCTGTACCCTGATGGATTTTCTTAGTGCTTTTGTTGTTGTTCACTATGCTGATTTAGTTTATAATGATCGATTTATCGATCTTGTTGCTGTGGAAACACCTGTGAATGCTTGTGATTGAGTCACAAAGAGTGTGTCATATTGCCAAACACTGATTGGCTGCCGAAATGTTGAAATGGGCGTCGGCTTTCCTGGCGTATAGTTTCGTCAGACATAAAGTACATGTCGTGTCTAGTTGTAATGAGAGAATGGAAAGACAAAAACAGTTATGTTAGAAATATAATCCAAGGAATTTCTTACCTTAAAATATAGAATATGACCCTAAAATAGATTGCTGAGTGAAAGGAAAAATTGGCTGCACAAATACAAGCTTAGAAGAAAAAGGAAAAGAAAACATGTGTGATTGGAACCACTCACACACTTATGTAATAAGAGACTGATCAGAGGCAACAAAACTGTCTTGTTTTCTTTGTACTTGGAAGTCTAGGGTTACAATCCAGGCAACAGCATGTGGATTCAAGTATAGAAGGAGAAAATATCATATACACACAGAGGACATATGTATGTATGTATTTGTGCAATTGTATTAATGTGTGTGTGTGTGTGTGTGTGTGTGTGTGTGTGTGTGTGTTCAGGGGGAGGATAGCGATAGAAGATGTGTGTGTGTGTGTGTGATTGTGTGTGTGTTTGTGTGTGTGTGTGTGTTCAGGGTGAGGATGGGGATAGAAAGTGTGTGTGTGTGTGTGTGTGTGTGTGTGTGTTCAGAGTGAGGATGGGGAGAGAACATGTGTGTATGTGTGTGTATGGGTGCAATAGCCAAATGGTTAAAGAGTTGGACTTTCAATCTAAAGGTCCTGGGTTCAAATCTTTTTATTGCCTGGTGGGTATTTATCCGATCTCCCAGGTCAACATATGTGTAGACCTGCCAGTGCCTGAACCCCTTTGTTTGTATATGCACGCAGAAGATTGAACACACACATTAAAGATCCTGTAATCCATGTCAGTGTTTGGTGGTTTATGGAAACAAGAACATACCCAGCATGCACACCCCCAAAAACAAGAGTATTGCTGCCTACATGCTGGGGTAAATAAACAAAACGGTCATATATATGTAAAATGTTACATGTCTGTCTGAGTGTGTATGTGTGCATGCCTGAAATCTGATTGAATGACACAGGAAACGAATGATGAGCGCACAATGGCAGCCGTCAGTCGGCTCTACCCAGGTTGGCAGCCTGTTGTGCAAATGACCCGTGTTTGTAAAGTGCTTAGAGTTTGGTCTCCAACCGAGGAGAGGCACAATTTAAGTATCCATATTCCATATCAATCAATCAATGTGTGTTTGAGTGTTCACAGAGAATTTGTTGTGATATTTTGCCAGCTTTTAATTGTATGATTTGTCATTTTGGGCTGGGAATCCAGGCTCCAGGGTTACTTCAATACTGAACCGTTACAATCATCAGTAAGTCGCAGCTTCATTAAAGGGAACTTATTTTGCAGAGAAGTGTGTCGTCACAGTCCCTTTCTATTTTTCAAAATGATCAGTCTGTTTCAGTTTCAGTTTGAAGGTGTCAAGGTGTACAGACTGATCCATAGAATTATGCCACACCACATCCACTTAAAAAAAAACACACACACACACAAAAGCAAAAAATTCGACAACAGATGCCTCATCATCACATAAAACTAACATGATGATCAGGCCTTGAGAACATATGCTAGGTCCGTGTAAAACATTAGCTTAGAAAAATTGAAAAAATAAGAGATAACAAGATGAATAATAATGGTACTTGTGATAATGATGATGATAATAAGAATAAGATGAAAAATCATATGATGAATTAAAAAGAAAAGAACAAAATTGATGAGTTAATAAAGTATGAAAAAAATGAAAAACGAAAATAAAACGTTATCAATGGAAATAGAAAAAAGACTGTACACACTCAACCGGTGTACAAATGTAAACACACACACACACACACACACACACACCTCAGCTCCCAGGATACATTGTCACACTTACACATACACCCACACACACACACACACACATACGTGCTGATACACTCACATACACACAGAACACACACACACACACACACACACACACACACACACACACAGCACACACACAGAGGCACAGATGCACACAGACACACATAAGTGCATGTGTGTGCTCACATGCACACACACACTGAATTATTGTACACAGTATACACATGCACACACACACAAACACACACACACACACACACACACACACACACACACACTCTCTCTCTCTCTCTCTCTCTCTGTCTCTCTATCTCACACACACACACACACACACACCACTGTCAGACACACAAAGACACACAGACACAGACACACACATACGCACACACATGCACACACTCACACCCACACGCACACCCATGTGTGCGGGCGCGCACGCGCACTTACTCACACACACACACACACACTTGCAGCAGAGGGAATGCAGTTAATTCACACACACACACACACACACACACACACACACACACACACTTGCAGCAGAGGGAATGCAGTTAAGTTCCGGTTTCCTGTCTGGCTCCTTTCCCCCCAGTCATAATAAAAGGCACCAGCTGAAACCTTTTTGTGTTTTCAGACATATTCCAGAAATTCTCCGTTTCTCGTTTGCGTTTTCTCATGCTCCCATGATCCCTTTCACACTCCATGGCTTGTGTGTGTGTGTGTGTGTGTGTGTGTGTGTGTGTGTGTGTGTGTGTGACTTTGTGTGTGTTTGTCACTGTGTGTGTGTTTCAGTGTACTGCATATATTATGTGTATTTGTGTTTGTGTCATGTGTGCATCTTTATGTTTATATAAAATCAAATGTCTGTGAAATACATTTCTGAATGTAGATTGGTTATTTGATTCTCGACTTCTGAAAATCATTTGGTGTCTAGATTGAATCAGAGAGAGAGAGAGAGAGAGAGAGAGAGAGAGAGAGAATGTGAATTGAAGATCGGAAGCTGATGATTTTATCAATTTATGTAATTATTTCAGAACTCCCGTTTAAAATATAACTGTGCACAGCACTGGCCAACCAAACCTTTTTTTTTTTCCAGACAACTTAACCATTGTATAGTTTTGACACAGATACCAACCATACCTGTGCTTTGACAACTGTAATGTTATATTGTTTTGACATAGGTACCAAATCATACCCATGCTCTGACAAATTTAAAATTGTATAATTTTGACAC
>NC_134882.1:2671978-2686978 GCF_041734735.1 Babylonia areolata
GGCTGTGTGTGTGAAGGATTGGTGCATGGATGACGGCTGTGTGTGTGAAGGATTGGTGCATGGATGACGGCTGTGTGTGTGAAGGATTGGTGCATGGATGACGGCTGTGTGTGTGAAGGATTGGTGCATGGATGACGGCTGTGTGTGTGAAGGATTGGTGCATGGATGACGGCTGTGTGTGTGAAGGATTGGTGCATGGATGACGGCTGTGTGTGTGAAGGATTGGTGCATGGATGACGGCTGTGTGTGTGAAGGATTGGTGCATGGATGACGGCTGTGTGTGTGAAGGATTGGTGCATGGATGACGGCTGTGTGTGTGAAGGATTGGTGCATGGATGACGGCTGTGTGTGTGAAGGATTGGTGCATGGATGACGGCTGTGTGTGTGAAGGATTGGTGCATGGATGATGGCTGTGTGTGTGAAGGATTGGTGCATGGATGATGGCTGTGTGTGTGAAGGATTGGTGCATGGATGACGGCTGTGTGTGTGAAGGATTGGTGCATGGATGACGGCTGTGTGTGTGAAGGATTGGTGCATGGATGATGGCTGTGTGTGTGAAGGATTGGTGCATGGATGATGGCTGTGTGTGTGAAGGATTGGTGCATGGATGATGGCTGTGTGTGTGAAGGATTGGTGCATGGATGACGGCTGTGTGTGTGAAGGATTGGTGCATGGATGACGGCTGTGTGTGTGAAGGATTGGTGCATGGATGACGGCTGTGTGTGTGAAGGATTGGTGCATGGATGATGGCTGTGTGTGTGAAGGATTGGTGCATGGATGACGGCTGTGTGTGTGAAGGATTGGTGCATGGATGACGGCTGTGTGTGTGAAGGATTGGTGCATGGATGATGGCTGTGTGTGTGAAGGATTGGTGCATGGATGATGGCTGTGTGTGTGAAGGATTGGTGCATGGATGATGGCTGTGTGTGTGAAGGATTGGTGCATGGATGATGGCTGTGTGTGTGAAGGATTGGTGCATGGATGACGGCTGTGTGTGTGAAGGATTGGTGCATGGATGACGGCTGTGTGTGTGAAGGATTGGTGCATGGATGATGGCTGTGTGTGTGAAGGATTGGTGCATGGATGATGGCTGTGTGTGTGAAGGATTGGTGCATGGATGATGGCTGTGTGTGTGAAGGATTGGTGCATGGATGATGGCTGTGTGTGTGAAGGATTGGTGCATGGATGACGGCTGTGTGTGTGAAGGATTGGTGCATGGATGATGGCTGTGTGTGTGAAGGATTGGTGCATGGATGATGGCTGTGTGTGTGAAGGATTGGTGCATGGATGACGGCTGTGTGTGTGAAGGATTGGTGCATGGATGATGGCTGTGTGTGTGAAGGATTGGTGCATGGATGATGGCTGTGTGTGTGAAGGATTGGTGCATGGATGACGGCTGTGTGTGTGAAGGATTGGTGCATGGATGATGGCTGTGTGTGTGAAGGATTGGTGCATGGATGACGGCTGAGAGTGCAGTTTTTTGTCTTTGTTTTTTGTTTATGATTTTTTTTTGGGGGGGGGGGGTGGGGGTGGGGGGGGGGGGGGTGGGGGGGTGGGGGTGATCATATATGCCTGTGTGTATGTGTATGTGCCTGTGTATATGTATGTGGATGTCTCTGTATGTGTATGCATATATGCATTATCTGGATGAGTACCCCCCCAAAAAAAACCCCCCAAAACAAACAAACAACCCCCAAGCCATCATCCATGCACCGTTGTTTTTACATCTTCATCTACCTCATGCTGATGATAGTCATATTCTGTTGTTGTTTTTATCTTTTTTTTTCTTCATTTCTCTTTTTTTGTCATCCTTTTTCTTCTCAGAATATTTTCTTCTTTTTCTGTCTGCTTCTACTTCAAGGTGATGATAATAATATGATGGTGATCATCATCATTGTCATTGTCTCCATTGCCAGGTGATGGTGATATGATGGTGATCATCATCATTGTCATTGTCTCCATTGCCAGATGATAGTGATATGATGGTGATCATCATCATTGTCATTGTCTCCATTGCCAGATGATAGTGATATGATGGTGATCATCATCATTGTCATTGTCTCCATTGCCAGATGATAGTGATATGATGGTCATCATCATCATTGTCATTGTCTCCATTGCCAGATGATAGTGATATGATGATGATCATCATCATTGTCATTGTCTCCATTGCCAGATGATAGTGATATGATGGTCATCATCATCATTGTCATTGTCTCCATTGCCAGGTGATAGTGATATGATGGTCATCATCATCATTGTCATTGTCTCCATTGCCAGATGATAGTGATATGATGGTCATCATCATCATTGTCATTGTCTCCATTGCCAGATGATAGTGCTATGATGGTCATCATCATCATTGTCATTGTCTCCATTGCCAGGTGATGGTGATATGATGATGATCATCATCATTGTCATTGTCTCCATTGCCAGGTGATGGTGATATGATGATGATCATCATCATTGTCATTGTCTCCATTGCCAGGTGATGGTGATATGATGATGATCATCATCATTGTCATTGTCTCCATTGCCAGATGATAGTGATATGATGGTCATCATCATCATTGTCATTGTCTCCATTGCCAGATGATAGTGATATGATGGTGATCATCATCATTGTCATTGTCTCCATTGCCAGGTGATGGTGATATGATGGTGATCATCATCATTGTCATTGTCTCCATTGCCAGATGATAGTGATATGATGGTCATCATTGTCATTGTCTCCATTGCCAGATGATAGTGATATGATGATGATCATCATCATTGTCATTGTCTCCATTGCCAGGTGATGGTGATATGATGCTGATCATCATCACTGTCATTGTCTCCATTGCCAGGTGATGGTGATATGATGGTGATCATCATCATTGTCATTGTCTCCATTGCCAGGTGATGGTGATATGATGGTGATCATCATCATTGTCATTGTCTCCATTGCCAGATGATAGTGATATGATGGTCATCATCATCATTGTCATTGTCTTCATTGCCATCATCATTATGTATATTGTCATTAATTATCATAACTGATGTTGTTGTTGCTGCTGTCTGCACTTCTGGGAGTTTGTGATATTGTTTGATATTGTGATAAACATGGGTCTGTGTGAGTATGCATGTGTGTATGGCTGTGTTTATGTGTGTGTGCACATGTGTGTATGTGCATGTATGTATTTGTGCATGCAGATGCCATATGTAGTTTGTTTCCCATTGTGGCCAAGTGGACACAGTAACTCCACGTTGTGTACTCTGCACCAGTAACAGCTCAGGGAGAAAACTATGAGAAACATTCCCCTTGCGGATTTCACAATTGACAGCTTTTCACAAGGTCAGGTGTTACCCAGTCACAAAGTTTAACTCGGTCAGGACTGGAGCCACCAGCCATCCACTGATAAATGATACTTAACCCCTTGACCACTGAAGCTTGTGGAAATGTCAGTGTGGCCTGAATTTTGAAGTGCAGGAACTGCTCTTTGTGCTTTGTGTTCCCTTCTTTTTGAAGTGGTGTAACTGAGTTTGATGAACAGACAGTAACACAGTCCCCAGAGGAAGAAGTCCAAAGCGGTGACTAATGCGCGCACACGCGCGTGTGTGTGTGTGTATGTGTGTGCGTGTGTGTGTGTGTGTGTGTGTGTGTGTAGGAAATGTACCTGCTGTGTTGTATCACTTGCTTGTGTGTATTGTGTGTATGGGTGTATGGAGGAGGGGGAGGGGGGGAGGGGTTCCTGTCTTCTTGATCATCAGAGGTGCTGACCTGCTGGTGCCTTCGTCCCACTTTCCTTGTGTGTACTTACTCTGAAGATCAAACATGCAACAAGAGACCGTAATGTGTGTCAGCCGTTCAATTGCTAGTGAAAATACAAACAGCATGTACAGCCCTGAACACAGAAATCGGCTGCCTAAACAGATGATTGTATATACATGAAAGAGCACTGGCAGTCACAAGTGAAAGAAAGAGTTGCCACCTAGCACAGCGGAAGAAGAAGAAGTAAATTTTCCAAAGCGTACAAAGAGCAGGGTCATTTGCCGAATCAGACTGTAATCAGGAAGGTGGCTTGAAAATAACATTGGGATGGGCACGAGCTTAGCATGGCTTCAGAAAAACCACTTCAGGGCTACGTCGTCACATGCCTTGTTAGAAACAGCCTGGGCTTTAGAAATGTTGAATATCACAGGCTCTCTCACAGATTGTCTCTTCTCTTGCCACGGCCCAGCGAGCGCCTTTACCTGTTTGAAAATCCATGCACACACAAAGCACACACCACACCCACACCCTCCTTGCCAACTGGTTGAGGTTGGGTGATTCATACTGTATTGGAGGTCTCTGCAACCTCTTCATATAGGACAAAGTAAAAGGCGTGTTTAGGGTGGGGTTGGGGTTGTTTAACGTCACCGTTACGCAAGGCCATGGGTAAAAGTCGCATTTCAAAAGAAAAAAATTTTTTGATATGGATCAGTAGTCACACCAGTTCACAGTCTTTCACCTTTGAATCATGCGTTTGTTTGTTATGTATCTGTGAGAACATCTTGAGAAAAATTCTTCATGAGCTTCTTCTTTCGTTGTGTTACTTTAAAAAAAAAAGTTTTTGTTGTTGAGCTGTTGTTGTAGTTTTTGTTGTTGGGTTGTTGTTGTTGTTGGGCTGGTGCTGTTGTATTGTTGGGCTGTTGTTGTAGTTGTACTTGTTGGGCTGGAGCTGTTGTTGTTGTAGTTGTAACAGTGTTGTTGGGCTGTTGTTGTAGTTGTTGGGCTGGTGCTGTTGTAGTTGATGGGCTGTTGTAGTTGTTGGGCTGGTGTTGTAGTTGTTGGGCTGTTGTAGTTGTTGGGCTGGTGTTGTTGTTGGGCTGTTGTAGTTGTTGGGCTGGTGTTGTAGTTGTTGGGCTGGTGTTGTAGTTGTTGGGCTGTTGTAGTTGTTGGGCTGTTGTAGTTGTTGAGCTGGGGCTGTTGTAGTTGTCACAGTGTTGTTGGGCTGTTGTTGTAGTTGTTGGGCTGGTGCTGTTGTAGTTGATGGGCTGTTGTAGTTGTTGGGCTGGTGTTGTAGTTGTTGGGCTGGTGTTGTAGTTGTTGGGCTGATGATGTAGTTGTTGGGCTGATGTTGTAGTTGGTGGGCTGTTGTAGTTGTTAGGCTGGTGTTGTAGTTGTTGGGCTGTTGTAGTTGTTGGGCTGGTGTTGTAGTTGTTGGGCTGATGATGTAGTTGTTGGGCTGATGTTGTAGTTGTTGGGCTGATGATGTAGTTGTTAGGCTGGTGTTGTAGTTGTTGGGCTGGTGTTGTAGTTGTTGGGCTGATGTTGTAGTTGTTGGGCTGATGTTGTAGTTGTTGGGCTGGTGTTGTTGTTGGGCTGATGTTGTTGTTGTTGGGCTGTTGTTGTTGTTGGGCTAGGGCTGTTGTTGTTGTTGGGCTTTGGTTGTTTTGTCGTTGTAGTTGTGGTTGTTGGGCTGGGGCTGTTGTTGTTGTAGTTGTTGTAGTGTTGTTGGGCTGTTGTTGTAATTGTAGTTGTTGGGCTGGTGCTGTTGTTGTTGTTGGGCTGTTGTAGTTGATGGGCTTGGGCTGTTGTTGTTGGGCTGGCGTTGTTGTTGTTGGGCTGTTGTTGGTGTTGTTGGGCTGTTTCTGTTGTAGTTGTTGGGCTGTTGCTGTTGTAGTTGTTTGGCTGTTGTAGTTGTTGGGCTGTTGTAGTTGTAGTTGTTGGGCTCTTGTTGTTGTTGTGCTGTTGTAGTTGTTGTGCTGGTGCTGTTGTTGTTGTTGGCCTGTTGTGGTTGTTGGGCTGGTGCTGTTGTTAGTTGTTGGGCTGGTGCTGTTGTAGTTGTTGGGCTGTTGTTGTAGTTGTTGGGCTGTTGTAGTTGTTGGACTCTTGCTGTTGTAGTTGTTGGGTTGTTGTAGTTGTTGGGCTGTTGTAGTTGTTGGGCTGTTGTAGTTGTTGGGCTGGTGCTGTTGTATTGTTGTAATTGCTGTTGCCAAGATCATACAGTAGACACATGAAGTTGTGGAGTAGTGGCATAACGGCAAAGCCCCCCACCCCCACCCCCCCCCACCCCCCAACCCCCTTTCCCCCACTAGACCTTGAGTGGTGGCCTGGGTATGTGTTTTTCAGGTGAGACAATAAACTGAGGCCCCGCATGTTGCAAGCTCTTTGTGCTCGTAAAAGAACTGACAGCGACAAAAAGGGCAGTCTGTGGCAAACTTATGTAGAAAAATTCACTGGTGACAGTGAAACGAATGCACTGTTGACAGAAAAAAAAGGAGGTGGTGCTGCATTGTCTGTGGTGATGCGTGGAGAGAGCAGCCTGAATTTCACGCACAGTAATTTGTTGTGACAAAAATGTAATACAATACAATACAATGCAATGCGACCCAACCCAAAACAATGCAGTACAATGCAATGCAATGCAATACAGTGCAATCCAACGCAATACAGTACAACCCAGTACGATGCAATACAATCTAATGCAATCCATTGCAGTCCAATCCAATCCAATCCAGTATAATAAAAACAATACAGTCCTTTCCAATCCAGTCCAATATAATCAAGAACAATACAGTCCTTTCCAATCCAATCCAATCCAATCCAATATAATCAAAAACAATACAGTCCTTTCCAATCCAATCCAATCCAGTACAATCAAAAACAATACAGTCCTTTCCAGTCCAATCCAATCCAATCCAATCCAATATAATCAAAAGCAATACAGCCCTTTCCAATCCAATCCAATCCAATATAATCAAAAGCAATACAGCCCTTTCCAACCCAATCCAATCCAATATAATCAAAAACAATACAGTCCTTTCCAATCCAATCCAATCCAGTCCAATATAATCAAAAACAATACAGTCCTTTCCAATCCAATCCAATCCAATATATAATCAAAAACAATACAGTCCTTTCCAATCCAATCCAGTCCAATATAATCAAAACAATTCAGTCCTTTCCAGTCCAATCCAATCCTCCTTTCCAATCTAATCCAGTCCTATACAGTGCAAATACAATGAAGTAGACACATGTCACCATGTGTGTAAAGACCATTAACCCGGACTCCAGTGAAAAAAACAGGTCTCAATTCCCTTGCCTGAGACAGCTGTGCAAACACAAAAAAACAGCATTGATTTGCACAGACCACAAAAACTTTGTTTACAATGTGACTGAAATGGACCCGGCAAAGCCATTTCCACGATTGGATTGGGCCGGGGGTAATATGAAACAGATACAAAAGTCGTTGTTTTCAGGATGTGGGGTGTGGGGGGATGCATTGGGGGTGGGGGTATGGAAGGTAGTTGCACATGAGTGTGTGTGTGTGTGTGCATGTCTGTGTATGTGTGTGTGTCAGTGTGCTTGTCTGTGTGTGTGTGTGTGTGTGTGTGTGTGTTGAGGGGGGTAAGGGGTGTTCACACGAATCCATTCCTGACTGATAATGTCTGGTTGACATGGACAGAGCCTGATTGCCTCAGAATTGCAGTGTATTGTTTGACTCTGTTTTTGTCACAACAGATTCCTCTGGACGAAATTCAGCTGCTCTTCCTGGGGAGAGCACGTTGCCATAGTGAACCACCACCAATATGAGTTTGACTGAAAAGGGCAAAATTGTATTGTATTGCATTGCATTGTATTGTATTGTACTGCATTGCTCTTTAGTCACAACAGACTTCTCTGTGTGTGAAATTTGGGCTACTCTCCCCAGGGAGAGCGCATTGCTCCAGTGAGAGCACGCCACCCTTTTTATTATTTTTCTGCCTGCAAGTGTATGTGTTTTGCCCATCAGAGTGGGATTTCTACACAATGTTTGTCCATCAGAGTGGGTTTTCTACAGAATGTTTGCCCATCAGAGTGGGATTTCTACACAATGTTTGCCCATCAGAGTGGGATTTCTACACAATGTTTGTCCATCAGAGTGGGTTTTCTACACAATGTTTCCATCAGAGTGGGATTTCTACACAATGTTTGTCCATCAGAGTGGGTTTTCTACACAATGTTTCCATCAGAGTGGGATTTCTACACAATGTTTGTCCATCAGAGTGGGTTTTCTACACAATGTTTGCCCATCAGAGTGGGATTTCTACACAATGTTTGTCCATCAGAGTGGGTTTTCTACACAATGTTTGTCCATCAGAGTGGGTTTTCTACACAATGTTTGCCCATCAGAGTGGGATTTCTACACAATGTTTGCCCATCAGAGTGGGATTTCTACAGAATGTTTGTCCATCAGAGTGGGATTTCTACACAATGTTTGTCCATCAGAGTGGGATTCCTGCACAATGTTTTGCCCATCAGAGTGGGATTTCTACAGAATGTTTGCCCATCAGAGTGGGTTTTCTACAGAATGTTTGCCCATCAGAGTGGGTTTTCTACACAATGTTAGCCCATCAGAGTGGGATTTCTACACAATGTTTGTCCATCAGAGTGGGATTTCTACAGAATGTTTGCCCATCAGAGTGGGTTTTCTACACAATGTTAGCCCATCAGAGTGGGATTTCTACACAATGTTGCCAGAGACAACCCTTGAACCATGGGTTCTTTTACATGTGCTTAGCGTATGCTGCACATGGGGCCTCGGCTTTATTGCCCCATTTGAATGACTAGTATCCAGACCACCACTCAGTGTCTAGTGGAGGGGGGTGGAATACTGGCGCGTGTGGGGAATTGAACCATTGCCCTCAGATTGTATGGTTTCCTAAGCAGACGTGTATTAGGCCAACACTCCACACCTGGGCCAGGTTCATGACATTTACACCTGACAGTCTTGGTGGGTGGGCCACATGAAAAAGAGGGTCAAGTGCATGGGGGGAAAGAGTTGCAGTTCACCTGGCTAGCCCTGCCAGTTTAGTGGGTACAGTAACTGCCTCTAAAGACTGAGGAGGCCGTTACCAGGTTTGTGTGGACCTAAACTACCTGCTTCAGATGTCGCAAAGGTTTCTGTACCTGTACCAGAAATTAACTGCACATTTTGTGTAAATCGGTAACCTGAAAAGAGAATAATGCTCCGTTTGTAGTCTTCTGACATCAGTCGCTAGTATTATAATTTTTCTCTCTGTCTGGTATTTCAAGATTTGAACCCAGGAACTTTAAATTATAAATCTTATGTTTCAACCACTTGGCTGTTAGCGCTTTTGTCAACTGGTAACTTTGAATTGAGAGATGGAGAAGTTAAGGCACAGTGTGTGTGTGTGTGTGTGTGTTTGCCACAACAGAGTCAGCATCTGTGTCAACAATGAAACTGACAGTTTGAGAACCTTTTCTATTCTGTACTATGGATCATTTGCACAGTTAGGATAAAGTGTGTATATCATGTGTGAGTGTGTGTGCTGATGTACGTATGTGTGCACTTACACACACAAAAAAGCAACAACAACAACGACCCCCCCCCCCCCCCAAAAAAAAAAAAAAAAAAAAAAAAAGAAAAAAAAGCGGAATGTCATACAGAACTTTTGAAGCAAAACAAACTGTTAGACACTTTAAAAAAATCAGCATCTTCAAACAATTTTTCTGGATATCTAGATATAGTGTGTGTGTGTGTGTGTGTGAGAGAGAGAGAGAGAGAGAAGTCAGCACGTTTTGTTAATCCTCTCTCCCTATCTGTCTCTCTCTCTCTCTCTTTCAATGGCTGACAGCGTATTGGTTTTATACAGAGGTCAGGCCGATCGGCTCTTTTTTTTCTTTTCTGTTCCCCCCCCCCCCACCCCCCACCCCAAGGTGCAGCTTTCCGCACACTTTAACACCACCTTGAAATTGAAACGGAATTTTCAATGCGCTTTTTGATGCACGAAGCACACCATACCTACAGAGCGAGAGAGAGAGAGAGAGAGCACCTGCCTGTGTGACGACGAAGAAACTGAGGAAAGTTTGCCAGGTTGTAGGTGGTGAAAAAATCAAGTCGCATTTTGACGCTATGTAGTACACCATACAAAACTTCTCTCTCTCTCTTTTTTTTCTTTTTCATTTTGGGTTATTTGTGTTTTCTTTGATGATAAGACACCTTGTGTGGGAGCGAGGGAGGGGCACTGGGTGGAGTCGTGAGAGGTGCGCTGGGGTGGATCTGTTTGGGGGCCTCGTTATATTGCGAAGTAAAAACGAAAGGAAAAAAAAAGAAAGGAGTGGTTGAACGATATACTTCGTGACTCTCTTTGCTTGTTGAAGTGTGTCATTTGGACAAGCCGGTCCTGCCGTGTTTCCTTGCTGTTCCGTGCGTGAGAGGGAGAGAGACTCGGGTAGACAGAGAGAGTGAGTGAGTGAGTGAAAGCTAAACGTTTGGTGGCTGCGGTACCCTATCGTTGACAGTTTGTGGCAGTTCACTTGCGGGTGTGTTGTGGGTGTGCGTGCTGTTGCTGCTGCTGTCGTCACCGCTGTTTATGGAGACGCGGGTAGACTGGGGGCCCAAGTATGGTGTTGAAATATTTGTTGTTGTTATTGTTGTTGTTGTTTGTTGTTGTTACATTTCTGCTTGGTGTGTAGGGATTGTTGTTCGGTGTGTGTGTGTGTGTGTGTGTGTTGAGGGGTGTGGCGTTCGTGTGTGTGTGTGTGTGTGTTGAGGGATGTGGTGTGTGTGTGTGTTTTGAGGGGTGTGGTGTTTGTTTGTGTGTGTGTGTGTTGAGGGATGTGGTGTGTGTGTTGAGGGATGTGGTGTTGTGGGATGTGTGTGTGGGTGTGTGTGTGTGTGTGTGTTGAGGGATGTGGTGTGTGTGTGTGTGTATGTGTTGAGGGGTGTGGTGTTTGTGTGTGTGTGTGTGTGTTTGTGCGCGCGCGCACGCGCGTGTGTGTGTGTGAGTGTGTGTGTGTGTGTGTTGAGGGATGTGGTGTGTGTGTGCGTGTGTGTGTGTGTGTTGAAGGAGGAGAGGGTTGGATCAGGGATGGAGAACAAGAAGTTTTGTCATTTGACTTTTCCTTGATTTCGTTGATTGGTTGCTGTCGGTCTGTCAACGCTCTGTCTGTTTCCTCTGCCTGTCTGTCTGTCTCTCTCTCTCTCTCTATTGTGTATTGACAAAAACTACTTTCCGAACACATTTAAGAAAGCGAGAGTTATTCCTAATTACAAATCAGGGGACACCACCGATCCTTCAAACTACAGGCCAATTTCCATTATTTCTGTTCTTTCAAAACCACTGGAAAAGCACATAAACAAGCATATTTCATATCACTTTGATGTCAATGAGCTTTTACATCCAGCTCAGTCCAGACGAAAACATTCATGCCACACAGCATTAGTCAACATTGTAGATGACTGGTTTACCAATGTCAATAACAATATATATTGTGGTGTTATATTTGTTGATTTAAAAAAAAGCATTTGATGTGATAGACCACAAACTCTTACTTAGAAAACTTGAACTATATGGTCTGTCAACCAATAGTCTTAGTTTGTTTAAATTCTAAATGACAAACAGACAAGAATATGACAGTGAGTACACCAGTCTCCGCATCAACAACACTTGATTATGGCATTCCTCAGGGGTCCATTCTAGGCCCTTTACTTTTCTCAATGTACATAAAAGACCTGCCGCTCCATATGAAATCCGTCTGCGAACTGTTTGCGGATGATACTGCAATCCACACTTTTCATACTGACATTGTCACTCTTGCAAAAGACTTACAAGAAAGTACTGATGAACTCGTTAGATGGACCGAACTAAACCACATGTCTCTTCACCCACAAAAAACAAAATGCATGTTAATCACAACCAGACAAAGAGGCAAAACACTATATATAATTTTCCTTCCATCCAAATTAAAGGCGAACCTATTGAACATGTCAGTGATCTTAAAGTTCAGGGGATCATAGTTGACAACAATCTCACCTGGAATCCTCACATAAATTCCCTTTGGAAAAAAACAGCCCAGAAAACCCATCAGCTATCCAGAATCAAACATTTCCTTGACCTTCACTCAGGGAAATTATTTATTCAAGCACATAAATAGTCTACAATAGATTATGCATCAACACTATGGAACTCCGCAAGTGCGAACACCATGAAACCATTACAGAATCTTCATAATCGGGGGTTGAAGCTGGTACTCCTTAAAAAGAATACCCTTTTAGATTCAGACTATAAGCAAGCGAATATTCTCCCACTTCTTCTTCTGCGTTCACTCGTATGCACACGAGTGGGCTTTTACGTGTATGACCGTTTTTACCCCGCCATGTAGGCAGCCATACTCCGTTTTCGGGGGTAGTTCTCCCACTAATCCGTAGATTAGAGTACAATAAAGGAATCATGATGCAAAAGATTATGACAGGTAATGCACCACCAACATTAATAGACACATTTTCGGCTGTCAGTTCATCAAGGAACCCCTGGTTTACTCAGGCGCCACCCTATGGAACTCACTCCAAGAAACAACCAACCACCTTAAAAAAAAAAAAAAAATTGCACTACCCACCTTATGTCATAATGTGTTATGTAAATAGTTCATTTTAATGATACTGTTTGTCAGATGTGTATAGTTGACTGAGAACCTCCCTCACCCTCCATCCCCCATTCTGGTCTGCAGTGTGGTGTGTGTTGTGTGTGTTTGCTTCTTTCATTTTGTTCATTATGTCCTATGCATTTTTACTAACACCATGCTTGCGCCTGTATGCTATGTGTGTGTGTGTGTGTGTGTGTGTGTGTGTGTGTGTGTGTGTGTGTGTGTGTGTGTGTTTTCTTTTAAAAAAAATTTTTTTCGATTTTTTCTCCTCTGTTCTGCATTTCTACTAACACCATGCTTTAATTTCATTTAGTATTGTGTAGTGTAGACCCTATTCAGGGCGGGGACTGGATGTAAAAAAGCACACCAGTGCTTATCTATTATCCTCGAAATAAAAAAAAATTGTCTTGTCTTGTCTTGTCTTGTCTTCTCTCTCTCTCTCTCTCTGTCTCTCTCCCCTCTCTCTCTTCATCTCTCTCTCTCTCTCTCTCTCTCTCTCTCTCTCTCTATATATATATATATATATATATCAGTGCCCCCCTCCCCTTTCCCTGTCTGTCTTATCGTCCAGTTCTTTTCCACGCGCATCAGATCGATTATATATATATATATATATATATATATATATATATATATATATATATATATATATATATATATACATACATTGCAATGCATTTATTTGAAGAGAGAAAGATATACGTGCTGTATCCTAAAATTGCTTTTTGGATCGTTATTTACTGCTTTGGTGTGTGTGTGTGTGTGTGTGTGTGTGTGTGTGTGTGTGTGTGTGTGTGTGGTCTTGAGATTGCACGGTAACGTGGATATATACGACTGCTTTACTTTGTGCGTGTGTGTTGAAAAAATATAGTGTGCACTTGGTGTGTGTGTGTTTTTTTTTTGGTCTTTGTTTAAATCAGATAATGGATATAATTATATAGTACTTGATGAAATGGGGACTAGATCGTCTGGCGCCAAGGTGTGAAGTTATTAAATCATCCGTCATCTCTCTCTCTCTCTCTCTCTCTCTCTCTCTCTCTCTCTCTCTCTCTCTCTTCTCCCTCCTCCTCTTTCTTTCTCCAGTTTTTGTGCTCGATAGCGTTCATACTGTCCGTCTCGGTCTGTCTCACCCACACACGATCAGGCCTTTCTGTATGTCTGTCTCACCCACACACGATGAGGCCTTTCTGTCTGTCTGTCTCACTCACACACGATCAGACCTTTCTGTCTGTCTGTCTCACTCACACACGATCAGACCTTTCTGTCTGTCTGTCTCACCCACACACGATGAGGCCTTTCTGTATGTCTGTCTCACCCACACACGATGAGGCCTTTCTGTCTGTCTGTCTCACTCACACACGATCAGACCTTTCTGTCTGTCTGTCTCACTCACACACGATGAGGCCTTTCTGTATGTCTGTCTCACTCACACACGATCAGACCTTTCTGTCTGTCTGTCTCACTCACACACGATCAGGCCTTTCTGTATGTCTGTCTGTCTCACTCACACACGATCAGACCTTTCTGTCTGTCTGTCTCACCCACACACGATGAGGCCTTTCTGTATGTCTGTCTCACTCACACACGATCAGGCCTTTCTGTATGTCTGTCTCACTCACACACGATCAGGCCTTTCTGTATGTCTGTCTGTCTCACTCACACACGATCAGGCCTTTCTGTCTGTCTGTCTGTCTCACTCACACACGATCAGACCTTTCTGTATGTCTGTCTCACTCACACACGATCAGGCCTTTCTGTATGTCTGTCTCACTCACACACGATCAGGCCTTTCTGTCTGTCTGTCTCACTCACACACGATCAGACCTTTCTGTATGTCTGTCTCACTCACCGATGAGGCCTTTCTGTATGTCTGTCTCACCCACACACGATCAGGCCTTTCTGTATGTCTGTCTCACTCACACACGATCAGGCCTTTCTGTATGTCTGTCTCACTCACACACGATCAGGCCTTTCTGTATGTCTGTCTCACTCACACACGATCAGACCTTTCTGTCTGTCTGTCTCACACACGATCAGACCTTTCTGTATGTCTGTCTCTCTCACACACGATCAGACCTTTCTGTCTGTCTGTCTCACCCACACACGATCAGGCCTTTCTGTTTGTCTGTCTCACTCACACACGATCAGGCCTTTCTGTCTGTCTGTCTCTCTCACACACGATCAGGCCTTTCTGTATGTCTGTCTGTCTCACTCACACACGATCAGGCCTTTCTGTATGTCTGTCTCACCCACACACGATCAGGCCTTTCTGTATGTCTGTCTCACTCACACACGATCAGACCTTTCTGTATGTCTGTCTCACTCACACACGATCAGGCCTTTCTGTCTGTCTGTCTCACCCACACACGATCAGGTCTTTCTGTATGTCTGTCTGTCTCACACACGATCAGGCCTTTCTGTCTGTCTGTCTCACTCACACACGATCAGGCCTTTCTGTATGTCTGTCTGTCTCACACACGATCAGGCCTTTCTGTATGTCTGTCTCACTCACACACGATCAGGCCTTTCTGTATGTCTGTCTCACTCACACACGATCAGACCTTTCTGTATGTCTGTCTCTCTCACACACGATCAGGCCTTTCTGT
>NC_134882.1:2696978-2716978 GCF_041734735.1 Babylonia areolata
ATTCATCCACACACACACTCCTCTGTACGTGTGCTGTTGTAGCTTCGTTGTTCGTGTAATTGTAGCCCCAGACCCAATATACAAGCTATAGGCTCAGAGTCTTTGCTATTATTTCCAAAGGGTTCTATAGAGAGCCGGATTATAGTTACTTTCACAAAGTCGGCACCTTAAGTCTTCGAGACGGTAGTTCCTGAAGTTTGTAACTGTTACGTGACAGAGTTTAAGTGATGTTTTGAAACAGGCTCCAGGTATTGTCAACATTTGGCTGTGTTTGTGCTTGTGTCGTGTTGCTTTGTGTTGAGGTACGGTTGTTTTGCCATTGTAGTGGAGAATAATTAGATATTGGGGTGGGGGCTGGGGGGAATGTTACAGTTTTTACACTTTGCCACACAAACAGAAGAGGGCCCAAACTTACCTCAGAGAACGCTGAAAAAACAAAACAACAAACGAACGAAAAAAAAACAAAAAAAAACAACAAACAAACAAAACAAATGACACTTGCCGCCCTACACCATGGATTTTTTTTTTTTTAATGTTTGTTAATTTTCTTCATTTCTGGGAGGAAAAAAGTATTTGTTTCCCTGTCAAACAAATACTTCTTTTTTTTCTTTTTTTTTTTTGGATCGGGGATGCTGCCAGGAACAGCTGTCGTGTGTGTGCGCGCGCGCGTGTGTGTGTGTCCCCGGGTTCTTTTACGTGCGCGAGATGTAGGTGGCCATCTACACCCGGGGCCTCGGTGTATTGTCACACCGTAGGTAAAGATATTGGATCAGATTAGATAGACATACTTTTGTCATCTCGGGAGAGCTTGGAGCTACGCTGTAAGTGATGGTGATTGGTACAACGTCGGGTGTGGCTCACTGGTCTTAAAATACATTGTTAGCTCATTGGTCAGGAAAGCTGAAGCCAACTGGACGCCATGCTGATACTCGTATCAGGCTGTCAGTCCGTTGAGAAGTCGTCTGCTAACTGGTGGTAGTTTCTCAACTGTAACCGTGAATCTTAGATGAAATCTGTTATGCTTGCCCCCATGATATGCCAGATGTTGTCTTGATTGATATCTGCCATTTGTTGATTTACCAAAGTTAGTACAGGAAAACAGTGCAGTGACACGTAGCGCAAACTTGCCGTGAAGCAGTCATCGTAGCCAGCTGAGCGCTCGGCTACATATATGAAGTTAGCGTTTCGCGCTACACCGACAGGAGTAGCAAAATGGCTGATTGAACACTTCCGCTGGCTTTAGTTGGCAAAAGAGCTCAAAGAATGCATGCGGTATCCATCTATTTTTAGATCAATGGGTGTGGCTGGTCAGGCCAACACGGGAGTGTCAGTCCCTCCCACACTGCGCACACAATGAACAGTGATACGTCTATTATAATATAAAAGATTGCATTCTGATTCATGTCAACAAGGCGCATCGCTGTTGAGTCAACTTGTTTACAAAATTATTGTGAGTTTGTCGTGTTTGCGTTCGGGATAAACGTATGCAGTGTGCAATGCTGAATCTTTAAAAAAAAAATTTTTTTATGTTGCTCATGCATAGTCTGCTGTTGTTGTTGTTGTTTCGTCCACCTCTTAACCAATCAGCTGATATGGTCATTGCCATCGATTTTGAACACACATCGCCAGATGTGTTTCATGTAAATTTGATTTAGTAACATGAAATAGGTATTACATACCATTTTGTGGCACTGCCACGTGGGTTTCCTGAACTAAACACGTACCGTCTTGTCTTGTCTTGTCTTGTCAGGCTGGTCTGTCTGTCTGACCCTTTGTTGTGATTGGAAGGGGTGGAGGGGGTTGGGAAGGGTCCAGCAAGTTGTTGTTGGACACTGTCCATACCAGAACGAGACCTTCATTTCAATCACTTTAATCAAGAGCTGCCTACTCAGTACTTTCTGGGCGACCATATCCCTGTGTGGGTATGTGCGTGCGTGTGTGGGTGGGTGGGGTGTAGTGTGTGTGTGTGTGTGTGTGTGTGTGTGTGTGTGTGTGTGTTTCTGCGTATGTGTGTGCATCCGTGTGTTACAATGTGTGTCTTTGTGTGTGTGCCTGTCCGTGTCCGTGTGTGTGTGTATATTGTGTGTGTGCCTGTCCGTGTCCGTGTGTGTGTGTGTGTGTATATTGTGTGTGTGCCTGTCCGTGTCCGTGTGTGTGTGTGTATATATTGTGTGTGTGCCTGTCCGTGTCCGTGTGTGTGTGTATATTGTGTGTGTGCCTGTTGTCTGTGTTCGTGTCTGTGTGTTTGCAAGAGATAGACAGAGAGAGGGTGTGGTTTGGAAGGAAGTGGAATGCCTCCGTCTGAATACAGCATGCATGTGGGGCATGTTGGAAGGAATCCCCCCGCAGGTAGCACGTGGTGTGGGATAGGTGGTAGCAGTAGGTCTCCTTGTCACGCTGTCTGATAAGGTGACAGTCACGAAAATCACTCCATCAGTATTAATAGACTGTACTAATCCCTGTCACTTTGTGTGAGTGAGTGAGTGAGTGAATGTGTGTGTGTGTGTGTGTGTGTGTGTGTGTGTGTGTGTCGAGTGTGTGTGAGGAAATTCCACGCTAATGAGTGTCTGTGAAATCCTGTATGCCGCCATGGTAAAAGTACTCGCGAACGCGTGTGCGTTCGTACACAGACGACACACAGACACACACACACACACACACACACACACACACACACACACACACACACACACACTCTCTCTCTCTCTCTCTCTCTCTCTCTCTCGCTCCCTCATTATAATAACTTCTCCTTCATTTCTGTTCGTTCCCATCGTTGTAGAATATTTTCCCTCCCCACTGTTTTTTCCATATAGGTTCATCGCTCTGTTTTTTCGTGTGCTAAATGTGCCATATGCAGATTATATCGGTTTATTATTTTCATGGAATATTGACGTTCTTTTGAATCAATTTTTTAAAGTTCTTTAACATTGAGGGACGTTCTTTTCTCTCTTTCACTCTCTTTCTCTCTGTATCTCTATCTCTGTCTGTCTGTCTCTCTCTGTGTCTCCCTGTGTCTCCCTCTGTCTCTGTCTCTCTCTCTGTTTCTCACTCTCTCCTTTACCGTCCAACAATGGTGTAGACTGCTGGGTGGCAACGTGTGTTGACAGTGAACTGATTTATTTGAAAGCGGTGGTCCTACCGCCCCCCTTTTGTCCACAGAGGTATCAGGTGGATGCGTCGACTGAAACCATGCATACCAGATTTACCTATGGTTCATACATGTGTGTGTGGTGAGGGGAAGGTAGGAGGGTGTGGAGGGTGGGGTGGGGGTTACGTGCTTGTGTGTGTGTGTGAAAGAGAGAGAGAGAGAGAGAGAGAGAGAGTGCGTGTGTGTGGGGAAGGATGTGTGTGTGTGTGTGTGTGTGTGTGTGTGTGTGTGTGTGAAATTTGTATATGTCTTCACGTGTGTGTGTCCGTGCATGTATTTATGTTTGCTTTGATCTTTTTTTTTTTTTTTTGGTTTAAGTTCAAAGAAACAGCACAGCATAAGCTCAGAAACACAAAAAGCATGAGAAGGGTATGAAGTATATAGCTTACTTAAGCCCTACCCGATTGGACTCCATCCAAAAAACGAGACTTTTGCGGACAAGTTAAAGGAATCAATGTAATCATAACCACATTACACGAAGAGACACAAAATTACAAAGATAAAGTGTTCAAAAAGGAGGTAAAGGACAAAAAGAAAAGCGTGCGCGTGTGTATATGTGTGTGTGTGTGTGTGTTCAAAAAACTGCGTACGGGTATTGAAATGTCACGCTGTCTGAAAATCTCAACGCCCCCCTTTTCCACTGGGAAATGACCACTAGAAAGCGTTCCCCGATCCGGATGCAAACGACATGGAAAGTTCGCGATCTGGACATCTGTTTTGTAATCGGAAGGCTGGCACCTCTCTAATTGGAAAATGTGGCGCGATAGCCGAGTGGTTAAGCGTTGAACTTTGAGGGTCCTGGGTTCGAATCTCGGTAACGGTGCCTGGTGGGTAAAGGGTGGAGAATTTTCTTATCTCCCAGGTCAACATGTGTGTAGACCTGCTTTGTGCCGGAGCCCTCTTCGTGTGTATTCACAAGCAGAAGATCACATACGCACGTTAAAGATCCTGCAATCCATGTCAGCGTTTGGTTGGGTTATGGAAACAAGAACATACCCAACATGCACATCCCCGAAAGCGGAGTATGGCTGCCTACATGGCGGGGTAAAAACGGTCATACACATAAAAGCCCACTCGTGTACATACTAGTGACTGTGGGAGTTGCAGCCCACGAACGAAGAAGAAGAAGAATTTCTGTGGTGTTGGCAGTTCAGGAAAAAAAAAAGTATTTCCACAGGAAGTGGATTTGTTTGAGCTAACCACAGACATCACACACACATTCACACACACACACACACACACACACACACACACACACACACACACACACACACACACACACACACACACACACACACACACACACACAAACATGTACACACACACGCACGCACACACACGCACACACACACACACACATGTACACATAACCAACCATGGACATGCACACTCACTCACACTCAAACTCACTCACACTTTCATACAGTGCCATAGACACACAGACACAGACACGCGCAGACACACAGACACACACACACACACACACACACACACACACACACACACACACACACACACACACACACACATTCTTTCTCTCTCTCTCTCTCTCTCTCTCTCTCTTGCCTTTCACACTTTCAACCACTTTGAACATCAAAGAAAACCGCACCATAACTAAAAGCGCGCCAGACAGAACCACTACCGTAAAGTACAACCAGTCCCACACAGCAGAGTGTTCACGGTTGTGATTCACAATCACAGGGAGGCGGGGGGTGGAGGGTTGGGGAGTAGGTGCTGGTGGGGGGGGGGGTGGGTAGGGAGAGGTGGGAAGGGGGACAGAGGTGTCATAATGAGTTATGAGTGGATATAATACCGGGTTCACAAAAAGTGACAGACCACTTGGGGGGAAATTGCACAGTTTCCTTTTTTTCGGGGTGAGGGCATGATGAAATGATAACAGTGCTGAATTTTCTACAGAGAAGTGTGTCTGCACAGCCGTTGTATTGAGCAGCAGCAGCAACCGGGTGTGTTTTTCTTGTACGTGCACTTTCGTTTATTCATTTTATTTTGCTGTTGTTCTTTTTTTCTTGCAGTGACAAACATGTAACTGTACATTTTTTGGACGACTCATCGTTTTTTTTTCCGCCCACAACTATCGCTTATAAAGTAGTACTGTATAGCTGTAAATGTTTTATGGACGAATCATCGATTTTTTCCACGACTATCGCTTATAAAATAGCACTGTATAACTGTAAATGTTTTATGGACGAATCATCCTGTTTATGGTGCACGTGTGTGTGAAACAGCCGTTTGTGGGCTGAACGATTTAAATTATCTCTCCATTTTTTTGACGTTTTTTTTTTCTTCTGTGAAATGTACCTGCTTTATGGAGCCGGTCCTTAAAGTTTTGTGATCTCTGTATCAATAGCTCAGCGAGAACTCGCTCTGCAGGCCTGTTCGTGCGGATTATTCGACACCAGCCGTGTAAAAAGCCTGTGTGTGTGTGTGTGTGTGTGAAAAGAGGTTTTTCATAAAATCTCTCTCTCTCTCTCTCAGTCTCTCTCTGTCTCTCTCTTAGAAATGGAAAGAAGAAGAAGAAAAAACAACAAAAAAAAAAAACCAAAAACCAAAGAAAAATGAAAAAAAAAAAAAAAATTCTACCGATGCTTTGTGATTTCTTCTCAACACATGTTTGAAAAATGTATTGTCGGTATTTATTTTTCTTTGTCAGTGGATTTCCAGTGATAGCATGTTTCTGAATAGCTGTTTTTAAAGTATCTGCTGATTCGTATTTGTACCCTAATGTCGTCAGGGCCGAGCTGTTGAGCTGTTGTCATTACAGGCTTCGGGGTTACCTACCACCTGTGTGTGTGTGTGTGTGTGTGTGTGTGTGTGTGTGTGTGTGGTTGTGTGTGTGTGTGTGGTTGTGTGTGTGGTTGTGTGGTTGTGTGTTTGTTTGTGTGTGTGAAATATCATTGTACTACTTTCATACCATACCTCTGAGTGTGTTAACCTTTTGTTGACATGGGTTAATAGATATATTGAGACTCAAGACACACACACACACACACACACACACACACACACACACACAGACTCTCCCGCTCTCTGTGTGTGCATATTTATAGGTAACTGTGTTTATGAAGTACGTGTACGTGTTTTTTTTTTTAATGTATGTATGTTTTTCCGTCATGCATGCAAGCATTACGATTGTATACATATCCATGGTTTTGTATGTGAGTGTGTCGGAATGTCTTATCAGTATTTTAGTTTGTGTTGTTTAAAAAAAAAAAAATCATTTTCTCTTTGCCCTGAGGGCTGGATATAAAACAGCATATGCATGCTTCTGCTTCCCTCGTGAAAATTGTATGAGTGGATGGATGGATGGATAGCTAGGTAGCTAGGTAGCTAGGTTGATAGATAGATACGTGCTCAGTTTTGAAGCGATTCAATCGAAAGCGAGAAGCACTGTCAGTGCAAGGACAGGGCGTGTTTGATGAGACGGGAATTCAATGAGCAGATTCTTCCTCAAAATGTGTATGTTGAAAGAAGTTTTGTCTTTCTTTTTAAAGAAAAAGATATTGCGATGTTGATACATACACACAGTTCACAACTCAGTAATGTCTGCTATTTGTTTTTGTTTTTCGAAGAGCAAAAATAATGCCATGTTGATAACGTACACATGTTTATAGCTCAGTAAAAATATTTTTAAAAAAACAAAAAACCAAAACGGAAAGACAGAAAGGGGAGAAAAGAGAAGAGGAACAGGGAAGGAAGAAGCAATGATAAACAGTCCTTTGTTCAGTCAGAAATGTCGCCCGGGGGAGGAGGAGGGGGCTGGGGGGGGGGGGGGGGTAAGGGTGGGTTGGAGGGCAGATAATTATAATACATTCGGCTCAGCACGTATGGCATAAGGTTTGAGGGATTGGGGGGTGGGGGGTGCAGAGAGTGGGGGGAAGGAGGGATTGATGGAGGATGGGGTGGGGGGTGCAGGGAGTGGGGGGAAGGAGGGATTGATGGGGGATGGGGTGGGGGTGCAGAGAGTGGGGGGAAGGAGGGATTGATGGGGATGGGGTGGGGGTGCAGGGAGTGGGGGGAAGGAGGGATTGATGGGGGAAGGGGTGGGGGGTGCAGGGAGTGGGGGGAAGGAGGGGTTGATGGGGGATGGGGTGGGGGGTGCAGGGAGTGGGGGGAAGGAGGGATTGATGGAGGATGGGGGGGGGGTGCAGGGAGTGGGGGGAAGGAGGGATTGATGGGGGATTGGGGGGGGGGTGCAGGGAGTGGGGGGAAGGAGGGATTGATGGGGGTGGGGGTGCAGGGAGTGGGGGGAAGGAGGGATTGATGGGGGATGGGGTGGGGGGGGGGGTGCAGGGATTGGGGGGAAGGGGGGATTGATGGGGTGGGGGTGCAGGGAGTGGGGGGAAGGAGGGATTGATGGGGTGGGGGTGGTGCAGGGAGTGGGGGGAAGGAGGGATTGATTGGGGATGGGGTGGGGGTGCAGAGAGTGGGGGGAGGAGGGATTGATGGGGGATGGGGTGGGGGTGCAGAGAGTGGGGGTGAGGAGGGATTGATGGGGGATGGGGTGGGGGTGCAGGGAGTGGGGGGAAGGAGGGATTGATGGGGGATGGGGTGGGGGTGCAGAGAGTGGGGGGGAGGAAGGATTGATGGGGGAAGGGGTGGGGGTGCAGGGAGTGGGGGGAAGGAGGGATTGATGGGGTGGGGGGGGGGTTGCAGGGAGTGGGGGGAAGGAGGGATTGATGGGGGATGGGGTGGGGGTGCAGAGAGTGGGGGGGAGGAGGGATTGATGGGGGAAGGGGTGGGGGTGCAGGGGAGTGGGGGGAAGGAGGGATTGATGGGGGATGGGGTGGGGGGGTGCAGGGAGTGGGGGGAAGGAGGGATTGATGGGGGATGGGGTGGGGGTGCAGAGAGTGGGGGGGAGGAGGGATTGATGGGGGATGGGGGGGGGGTGCAGGGAGTGGGGGGAAGGAGGGATTGATGGGGGATGGGGTGGGGGGTGCAGGGAGTGGGGGGCAGGAGGGATTGATGGGGGATGGGGTGGGGGTGCAGAGAGTGGGGGGGGAGGAGGGATTGATGGGGGATGGGGTGGGGGGGTGCAGGGAGTGGGGGGAAGGAGGGATTGATGGGGATGGGGTGGGGGTGCAGGGAGTGGGGGGAAGGAGGGATTGATGGGGGAAGGGGTGGGGGGTGCAGGGAGTGGGGGGAAGGAGGGGTTGATGGGGGATGGGGTGGGGGGAAGGAGGGATTGATGGGGTGGGGGGGGGGGTGCAGGGAGTGGGGGGAAGGAGGGGTTGATGGGGGATGGGGTGGGGGTGCAGAGAGTGGGGGGGAGGAGGGATTGATGGGGGATGGGGGGGGGGTGCAGGGAGTGGGGGGAAGGAGGGATTGATGGGGGATGGGGTGGGGGGTGCAGGGAGTGGGGGGCAGGAGGGATTGATGGGGGATGGGGTGGGGGTGCAGAGAGTGGGGGGGAGGAGGGATTGATGGGGGATGGGGTGGGGGGGTGCAGGGAGTGGGGGGAAGGAGGGATTGATGGGGATGGGGTGGGGGTGCAGGGAGTGGGGGGAAGGAGGGATTGATGGGGGAAGGGGTGGGGGGTGCAGGGAGTGGGGGGAAGGAGGGGTTGATGGGGGATGGGGTGGGGGGAAGGAGGGATTGATGGGGTGGGGGGGGGGTGCAGGGAGTGGGGGGAAGGAGGGGTTGATGGGGGATGGGGGTGTGTGTGCAGGGAGTGGGGGGAAGGAGGGATTGATGGGGGATGGGGTGTGGGTGCAGGGAGTGGGGGGAAGGAGGGATTGATGGGGGATGGGGTGGGGGAGGGTGTGCAGGGAGTGGGGGGAAGGAGGGGTTGATGGGGGATGGGGTGGGGGAGGGGGTAGAATTGATAATGATCCGCTGTGCTGGTTCAGTGGTTCCATTGACAGTGCAGATCATCACAGAAACGGCCCACAGGGAGAAAACGTTGACAACAACAACAACAAAAACATTAACAATAACAACATCATCAATAATGAACGATGACATTCATCAGACGTGAATCAAGTCGGTGCGCCACGTTTTCGCCTTTGCGCGTTTTGCCAGTGCGCGTTTTGTCTGCGCGCGTTTCGCTTACGCGCGTTTTGCCTACGCGTCTTTTGCCCACGTTTTCGTTTTTGAGATTGACTTTTAAAATTTTGTTTATAGTTATATGTTAATGAGCTTAGATTGCCTGTTGATAAGGCTAAAACATGGAGCGCTGTATCATTTGTGATATAAAAAAAAAAGTTCTTTTCTGTTTTTTTTGTTTGTTGTTGTTAGCGCTTTTAGTGTTATTGGTGTAGCATTGCTTTATTATTTTCCATACCCCCCCCCCACACCCCCAACCCCTTCTTCAATGTTTGTGTTTAAACACCAGTTTGTAGAGTAAGCAAGAAATTCTCCTTTGTTTTTACAGTTCTTTTCTTCTTCTTTTTTTTTTAGCACATTAAAAAAATTATATTCCTCTTTTTGTGTTACAGTGTTTATATACCAGTTTGTAGAATGAGCAAGAAATGACGTGCATAGTAGTCTCATCCAGATACAACTATACATAAACTTTTCATTGTCTGTTGGGTAAGCTTAGTGGGAAAACGCCGGTATATCTTGCGTGTGCATCTTTCGCGCGCTTTTGAAGAAACATTAATTTTCATGGTATGTTGGGTTGTGGTATGTTTTGTATGCGTACCTAGCCCACGTGCTTTAAAGAAAATGCCATTTCACTGAAAAGCCTGTGGGGTGGGGGGTGGTGGAGGTTGAAGGGATGGGAGAGGTGCGTGGTGTACTTTTACATGTGTATGTATGTCTTGTAACAGTGGAGTGTTTTTTTGTTGTTTTTTGTTTGTTTGTTGTTGTTGTTTTTTTTGTTTTTTTTTGGGGGGGGGTGCAGGTGTGTGTGTGTGGGGGGGGGGGGGGAGGGGGGTTATTTCTAACACGGTGTAGGCATGTAATTTACGCTTGGGGTGACCAGTGTGTTTGGTGCTCGTGGATCGTTTGACTTGAGGGGGAAGAAGGGGATATAGAGAGCTATACAGCTAGCTAGATAGATAAATAGAGAGAGAGAGAGAGAGAGAGAGAGAGAGAGAGAGAGAATGGGGTGGCGGTGAGGTCAACCGATTTTCTGATTTTTTTTTTCTGATATTTTTTTTATGGCATGTGGATGTCTTAACCGGTGACCACGTCAGTTTTACAGGGTCATGTATTTTTTAGATCAGGTGTGTGTGTGTGTGTGTGTGTGTAACACACACACATACTCACACACAGACCACCGACTGTGAAGACGGCAGTCCCTTCAACAGGAGAAGGAAAACAGTGCCGATGAAAAAGTAGTGACAAAGTGGAGTTGATGATCATCGAGGCGTGAATGGAGACAGGCCACGTCCCCAAGTCGTTGAGCATCTTCGTCACGGCTGATTCGCCCTTCACCTTCATTTATCTTGTCCACGTGGTTGGGGGGGGGGGGGGGGGGGGAGGTAGTGAGGAGGGGATATGAGTCCATTCCCCCCCATCCCCCCCCCCCATCCCCCCCTCTAATTATCAGATGATCAGACAGGCGGATGGGGAAACCAATACATAATTATAAATGCGCTCCGTCAGCTTGTGTTTCCTGTGAAAACGTTGTGCGACTGTTTCGGACGTTGAGTTGTGATAAGTTCAGCGTGATTGATTGGAAAGATTTGTCCCCCCCCACCCCCACCCCCCTCTTACTTTAAGGAAATGGACTCTGAGGTCATGGAAGACAACACGGTTTTCGATAAAGGGTAAGTGTCAGGTTGTGGTTTGTAACTTGGTGGGGGTATGCAAGTTCAGAGTGCAGACACTTGCATCTCTCTCTCTCTCTCTCGCTATATATATATATATATATATATATATATATATATATATATATATATATATATATATATATATATATATATATATGTGTGTGTGTGTGTGTGTGTGTGTGTGTGTGTGTGTGTGTGTGTTGTGAATCATCAGGCTGAATCCAAGCCCACATGTCTTATTTTTTCCTAAACGAAGTGGAAGAAGCGTCCGAAACCACTTTCGTTTAACTTTTAAGCTAAAGAACAACTACTGATCTCAGCATAGGGTGGTGTGGTGGTGGTGGATTCCTAGGAGTGAGGGTATGAGTGGGGAAAAAAAAATCTCGGAAGCTGAGGGAAATACTTGTTTTGTAAGAAGAAGAGTTTCAGTTTCTCATGTAAGCGTCACAGCGTTCGGACAAAACCGTATACGCCACACCACATTTGCAAGGCGGTTGCCTGACCAGCAGCAGCTAGACCAAGGCGCTAGTCAGGCTTTGAGTGCGTGTATACATATGTATGTATGTGTGCACCTATCAGTGCCGATTTCGTCTGCAGATCTTTCTCAAAGGACAGCAATTATGTTGTCATGGGTTCTTTTTCAATGCGCCAAGTGCATGCTGCACACGGGACTTTATTGTCTGGACTGAATGACTGGACACTCAGTTCAGTTTTTCCAGTCTAACGTGGGAGGAGGGATGAAAGCGGGATTGGAACCCAGACCCTCACGGAGACTGTTGGCAGATTAGCGTCTCAATCATTCTGCCACCTCCCTTCATACTTCTTCTTCTTCTTCTTGTTGAGATCTTTATAAGAAACATTTTTGTTACAAAAACCTTACCAATGCTGCAGTTCACCTTATGCCAATTTCCAGTGGTAATCTGCTTTTGCCTTCTTCATTTCCATTGTACTTTGTCTTTTATTTCTTCCATCAAGTTGATCTTTGTAATACACTTTAAATGCCAGGATTTTAGCCTTTTGACTTCTTTGCATTGCTCGTACCACCAAACATTGCCGGACTGTTTGTCAGGTTTTACTGAACCGCAGTTAGGAACGGACTCGACGGGCGCAGTGGGCGAGTGGTTGGGGCGTTGGACTTCCGGTCTGAGAGTCCCGGGTTCGAATCTCGGTGGCGGCACCGGGTGGGTAAAGGGTAGAGATTTTTCCGATCTCCCAAGTCAACGTATGTGCAGACATGCTTGTGCCTGAACCCCCTTCGTGTGTATACGCAAACAGAAGATCAAATACGCACGTTAAAGATCCTGTCATCGATGTCAACGTTCGGTGGGTTGTGGAAACAAGGTCAAGATATGTGCAGACCTGCTAGTGCCTGAACTCCCATAGTGTGTATACGCAAACAGAAGATCAAATACGCACGTTAAAGATCCTGTAATCCATGTCAACGTTCGGTGGGTTATGGAAACAAGAACATACCCAGCATGCACACCCCCGAAAACGGAGTATGGCTGCCTTACATGGCGGGGTTAAAAACTGCCATACACGTGAAAGCCCAATCGTGTAATATACAAGTGAACGTGGGAGTTGCAGGCCACGAACGAAGAGGAAGAGGTCACCATTTTCCACGCCAACGCCACTGAGATCAGTAATGGAAAAAGTGTTTTCCAACTTGGTCCAATCAGCTTTTGTTGTTGTTGTTGATGATTTTTTATGATTATATTTTGGAATTTTTTTTCTTTGACAAATTTCCACGACACTGGTTTACCTGGTACAGTAATGGCAGTGGGTAAATGGTGACTGCTAATGAGTGGTAGGTGTGTGGCTGTTGCTGTGTCGTGGTGTTTCAGCCATTAATTTTGGGTTATGCTGCCTTCATCCAGAAGACGTCAAAATAAATCCACTTCGTTTTCAACGAAGCTATTGTTGATGGCCATTTTATCAGTGTGTGTCCCAGGATGGGGAATAGCCATTAAAACCACCGGCTGTTAACCATTTTTCATTCTTGTCCTGTATTTGTTCGTAACCCTTTGTGTGCGTGCGTGTGTTTGTGTGTGTGTGTGTGTGTGTGTGTGTGCGCGCGCACGCACAGTGAGTGCGGGATGACATGAATAAATGTGTGTGTGTGTGTGTGTACGTGTGTGTGTCTGTGTCTGTGTGTGTGCGCGCGCGCGAAGTGAGCGCGGAATGACATGAGCAGATTTGTACCTCGGGCTGGTAAATAGTACCAGCTGTCCAATACTGCGTACTTACAGGTGGTCTAGTATCAAAATTCATTACTGTGAAAAAGCAAACCAACAGCATGTTGCCATTTCGTCTGACAGAACTATCTTTTTGTTTTGTTTTGTTTTCTTGTTGCTATGTTATAGTTTCCGATAATATGCACAAGATTTATCATCGTGCTGTGCTTATGTACTGCGACAGCTCAAAAGCGCTGAATGATTATGTCCCCTAAGCGCAAATATGAAAGGGAGAGAGAGAATGAATGAATGAATTTTCTGCTGGTGTTAGGTAAGCACAAAACTTTTTTCATCCAAACCTCGGGAAAAGATAGAAACATACCTGCCTACATACATACATACATACATACATACAGATAGATAATAATAGAAAAGGAAAGGCCCCCCCAAAAAAAAGTGTACAAAAAAAAAAAAAAAAAATTTGAAAGGAAACGACAGGAGAAAAAAGGAGAGAGAGAGAGAGAGAGAGAATGAATGAATGAATGAATGTATTTTCTGCTGGTGTTAGGTAAAACAAAAAAAACTTTTATCATCCAGACCTCGGGAAAAGATAGAAACATACAAAAACACATACAGATAGATAATCATAGAAAAGGAAAGCCCCCCCCCCCCCCCCAGAAGAAAAGAAAAAGTGTACTAAAAAAGAAAAATTTGAAAGAAAAAGACGACAGGGGGAAAAAAGAAGAGAGAGAGAGAATCATTTCACTGGCATCTCTCGCGTTGTTATTTTACGGAGGACGCGGAATTCGAGTCTTGATTTTTCTGCTGTCATATGACGAACCATGTTCCCATGTCCCCGGGGCCTGAGCACGTGTGTGTGTGTGTGTGTGTGTGTGAGATAACTGCGGGCAGGAATTAGAATGCCATACTCTCAACGCCCCCCTTTTCCATTGGGAGATGATGAACAGAAAGTGTTCCCCACCGGGAGGGTTCTTTAAAAAAAAAAATTTTTTTTTTAAAGAAAAAAAGGGTGTGTATCGTGTCAGTGCGCGCGCGCGAGTGCCACGTGTTGAAGGCGTGACTGCGTCGTTTGACTTTTGTCATTGTTCTTTATTTAAAAAAAAGAAAAGAAAGAGAAAGACATGAAAGAATAAATCTCGCTCACACACACACACACACACACACACACACATATATATATATATATATATATACACACACACACGCGCGCACTCGCGTACACAGAGCTTGGAAAGGAATTAGTTTGCACCAAACTTCTCTTCTGCCTGTTAATTATGGCTGCATGAATGATGTCGGTTGGGGAAAGGAGTCAGGATGAGTTTGTTTTTTTTTGTTTTGTTTTTTTTGGGGTGGGGGTGGGGGGGCGGGGGGTGTTGATGGATGGGTTAATGTCCGGGCGATCTCTGTCAGTTATTTCTGTCTGTCAAATTGTCTGTCTTTTTTTTTTGTCTGTGTGTGTGTGTATCTCAGTCTCTGTCTCTCTCTCTTTGTGTCTCTGTCGCTGTGTGTGTGTCTCTCTCTGTGTCTCTGTTTCTCTCTCTCTCTCTGTCTCTCTCTGTCTCTGTTTCTCTGTCTCTGTTTCTCTGTCTCTCTCTATCTCTCTCTCTTAGAAAATTACTCGTGAATATCTCATGAAGAACTTGAAAACACTGTAGTTCATAGAAATCCACTCCCTGTATTGTTTATGGTGTTATTAATAGTTATATGCTATGCCTCTCTCCTTCTCCCATATTAACCACATTTCCTTTCATGAATCTCATACTTATGTGTATATTACTGCATTGTTGTTCTTCCATTTTCATTGATATGTGTTGTCATTTAACTTTGTAATGTAACTTTTGACACCCACCCCTCACCCTCTCTCTCTCCTCTGTCGATTTATCTGTCTGTCTGTCTGTCTGTCTGTCTGTCTGCTCTCTCATTCTCATTTCATCTCCCCTCCCCTGCCCCCCTCTCTTTTCCTCTCTTCTGATATGAATTTTCTCTATTTGTGTTTGTGCGTTTCTTTTTCTTTTTTGATTTATTCATTTATTTAATTTTGTACCCCAGGGCTGGGTGAAAAAAAAAACAACAACAACATTCTTGTCATTATGCTTATCTCAATACCTGGAAAAATAAAATTTCGTTCGTTCGTTCGTTCTTTCTCTCTCTCTCTCTCTCTCTCTCTCTCTCTCTCTCTCTCTCTCTCTCTCTCTCTCTGTGTCCCCTCCCCCTTCATTGGGAGTGTGTGTCTGAACCCACCAGCCGTAATAACTTTGACGCCGACAGACAGGCCGACAGTGGACAGGGAAAGAAAGAAGGTGAAGACAGGACACAGTAAGTGGTGGGCGGGGTGACAGAAAAAGGACAGCAAGACTGGACGTTGTGATGACAGTGAAAACAATACGCCATTATCAGGTGAGGACAAGACAAAAGACAAGACAAAATCTTTATTATCGAGGGTAATAGATAAGCAAGTAACATGCTTTTTTTTACATCCAGCCCTCGCCCTAAAGAGGGAATAAAGCTAAAGAAGCGAAAATGAGCACAAAATCAAAACACAATCAAAATACACCATTATTAACCAACACTTGGTGTGGCCAATGTGAAGTATTAGGAGCACAATACCAAATATTATTCATGTTTGTATTAGTTACCTGAAATATGTAACATTTCTATGTGCCACCGCCCCCCTCCCCCCCCCCCCTTCCCCCGGAGTTTCTTGAAATAAACGCTTCTTGTCTTGTCTTCTTGAGGAGGAAGAAGAAGACTCCAATAGAAATATTACATATTTCAGGTAACTAATACAAACATGAATAACATTTGTTATTGTGCTCCTAATACTTTACATTGGCCATACCAAGTGTTGGTTAAGACATACATAACACATACATACATTGAGGGGAGGTGGGGGGGAGGGGGAGAAAAGAAAAGAAAGAAAAAGGAGGGAGCTACTGGTGACTGTGGGATTGGAACCATAGCGCTCAGATTCTCTCACTCCTAGGTGGACGCGTTACCGCTAGGCCAACACCCCACGTGGGTTCGCAGTTTCGGTCATGATGACACAAAAATGAATAAAATAAAATAAATGAATAGATGACTAAATAATGAAATAGATGAATGACCAAAGAAGGTCAGTAATACACAAGGCGGACACAAGAGCCCACAGTGCGACAGACAGATGACATGAGAAACAGCAGAAAGGCCTGTGGACATGGAAGAGAGAAAGGCACAAGGCGGACACAGCCCACAGTCCGACAGACAGGTGACATGAGAAACAGCAGACAGGTGACGTGAGAAACAGCAGACAGGTGACGTGAGAAACAGCAGAAAGGCCTGTGGAAACGGAAGAGAGAAAGGCACAAGGCGGACACAGCCCACATTGCGACAGACAGGTGACGTGAGAAACAGCAGACAGGTGACATGAGAAACAGCAGACAGGTGACGTGAGAAACAGCAGAAAGGTCTGTGGAAACGGAAGAGAGAAAGGCACAAGGCGGACACAGCCCACAGTCCGACAGACAGGTGACATGAGAAACAGCAGACAGGTGACGTGAGAAACAGCAGAAAGGCCTGTGGAAATGGAAGAGAGAAAGGCAAGGCGGACACAGCCCACAGTCCGACAGACAGGTGACATGAGAAACAGCAGACAGGTGACATGAGAAACAGCAGACAGGTGACGTGAGAAACAGCAGAAAGGTCTGTGGAAACGGAAGAGAGAAAGGCACAAGGCGGACACAGCCCACAGTCCGACAGACAGGTGACATGAGAAACAGCAGACAGGTGACATGAGAAACAGCAGAAAGGTCTGTGGAAACGGAAGAGAGAAAGGCACAAGGCGGACACAGCCCACAGTCCGACAGACAGGTGACATGAGAAACAGCAGACAGGTGACATGAGAAACAGCAGACAGGTGACGTGAGAAACAGCAGACAGGTGACGTGAGAAACAGCAGAAAGGCCTGTGGAAACGGAAGAGAGAAAGGCACAAGGCGGACACAGCCCACAGTGCGACAGACAGGTGACATGAGAAACAGCAGACAGGTGACATGAGAAACAGCAGAAAGGTCTGTGGAAACGGAAGAGAGAAAGGCACAAGGCGGACACAGCCCACAGTGCGACAGACAGGTGACATGAGAAACAGCAGACAGGTGACATGAAAAACAGCAGACAGGTGACGTGAGAAACAGCAGAAAGGCCTGTGGAAACGGAAGAGAGAAAGGAGCGTGTACTGCCCCTCTGACCGTGCCCATGGAGCAGGGTCACTGGCTGTTCTCTACTGGTCAGGGTGATCATCATCATCATCATAATAATAATGGATACTTATATAGCACACTATCCAGAAATCTGCTCTAGGTGCTTTACAAAAACGCTTTTGTTAACATAAAATATTACATCAATGTTACATACACACACACCAGAATGTGACTACACGCGCACACACACACACGCACACACACGCACACACACACACACGCGCGCGCGCGCGCGCGCGCACACACACACACTGCATACATACATTTTAACATACATGTGTATCTAACAGCTACCCTAACACATACGCACACATAGGCAGGCACAAACTTACATAAACACATTCACACACAATACACATTCATATACATGCATGTCGTTATGTACACATACATATGTATACACACGTAGTCAAGCACAGCTAACACAAAGGAAATGGACCTGCCACAATTGAACTTATTGCTGAGGGAAAAGGTGAGTTTTCAGACGAGATTTATAAGATGCGGGGGAATCAGAATGACGGAGGTTATCAGGGAGCTTGTTCCACGTCTTTGGCGATTGAAAAGAAAACGATCTGTGTCCATAGGTCTTACTTCTGACTTGAGGTATCCTGAGAAGTCGAGTATCAGAGGAAGAACGTTACAGTTGCATAGTCACTCTCAGCAGTACGTTCATAATGATGATGTTCATTTCTCTGCTTACCGCCATCATATTTCTCTGCCCTCTTTGCCAAGGGATAATAACGGGGAAAAAAAACACACAAAAAACCCAAAAAAACAAACAAACCAACGTCTGTGTACTTGTCTTCCCACCTCCTCTCTACTCTGTACACCTACCTTCCCCAGCGCACTCTTTCTCATCCCCTCCCCCTCTTTTCTGCCCCCCCCCTCTCTCTCTCTCTTTCTCTATGATCATATCCTCTCTTCCCTCATCACCATCCTCCCTCAGATACCGCTTGATATGGTTTTCTTTCTTCCTTTCTTTCTTTCTTTTTCTTTTCTTTTTTGCCTGAAGAATAGCCTGTGGCTCGATACATCGCCTGTTTTATCTGATGTAAGTGGACTGTTACCCAGATTGTTTTAGTCTTTCTCTTACACTTGATATGCTAACTGTGACTGGACTGGTGATGTGCTCAGGGCCAACACAGATACAGAAGATTAGATACAAATCTGTGTATAGCGGTCAGACGTGGGTGGTGGGTAAGTGGGGAGGTTGGGGGCGGGGAGGCGTGGTTAACTGGAGGGGGTGTGGTTGAACGGCTTGACACCCTTATTCACCCCCTCCCCACCCTTTGTAAATAGTATGACATCAGTTTTCTCGAGTTTCACTGCAAAGGACACCTGATCTGCCTCTTGGTTCAACCAACATGTTGAGTTGAGTTTGAGGTCTCCCATCCTTGCTGGACACCAGTATTACGTCATCTGTGAAGGATACAAGACAGGAATGGATTCATTTAGATACCATGTTTCCCTTTCTTTGTTATCCCCACTGCCATTTCATTATTTTTTTAAAGTGGACTCAGCAAACCTCCCTTCTTCACTCCTCTTGAGCAGTCAAAAGCTTCTGAATACACACATCTATTGTGCACACCAACTAACAATGCCTCAGACTGTGATGAGCCATGCATAACTTGCTATCCGCTCAGCTTTTACGCTGAATATCCCACAGCATGTCTCAGTTTATAGAATAGAAGGCCTCCCCCAAACGCAGAAAGGCAACACATTGTTTGGTGTTTTTCACTGAACGTGTTTCCACCAGTGAATGAAGAGTGGAAATGTGACCCACGTTGCTGTAACCTGGCTGGGATCCAGCGTATTCTTCGATCATTTTTTTGTTGTTGTTCCTATTGTGTCCGATTTGTCAGTTGTTTCACACATATGGAGAGAGAGACAGAGACAGAGAGAGAATCAAAGAGAGAGAGAGAGATGTGAATCGTGGAAGCCTCCATCATTTTTTATAGATCGGAATGAGAATAGAGTTAGCCCAGCCTGCAGGAAAGATTCCTTTACCAAACACTCTGTTCAACAGCACAATGGGAACATCGGCAACAGATGTATTTGAATGCTTTAGTGAATCTGTGTTTGTGTGTGATGTTCAGCATGTATGTACACACACACACACACACACACACACACACACACACACACACACACACACTACCCAAGAGAAAGTCACTGAGTCGTTATTCATGAACAAAATAAAGGAAACATTGGAGAGAGAGGGAAAGAGAGAGAGGGGGACAGAGAGAGAGAAGGGGAGAGAGAGAGAGGCGGGGAGAGGGAAAGAGAGAGAGGGCATAGAGAGAGAAGGGGAGAGAGAGAGGCGGGGAGAGGGAAAGAGAGAGAGGGGGGCATAGAGAGAGAGAAGGGGAGAGAGAGAGAGGCGGGGAGAGGGAAAGAGAGAGAGGGGGGCATAGAGAGAGAGAAGGGGAGAGAGAGAGAGGCGGGGAGAGGGAAAGAGAGAGAGGGGGGCATAGAGAGAGAGAAGGGGAGAGAGAGAGAGGCGGGAGAGGGAAAGAGAGAGAGAGGGGGGCATAGAGAGAGAAGGGGAGAGAGGCGGGGAGAGGGAAAGAGAGAGAGGGGGCATAGAGAGAGAAGGGGAGAGAGAGAGGCGGGGAGAGGGAAAGAGAGAGAGGGGGGCATAGAGAGAGAAGGGGAGAGAGAGAGAGGCGGGGAGAGGGAAAGAGAGA
>NC_134882.1:2721978-2786978 GCF_041734735.1 Babylonia areolata
ACCCTGATGAAATGGGGAAGGTAGGGATGTAGACAACATGATGGAGAAAAACACCCTGATGAAATGGGGAAGGTAGGGGATGTAGACAACATGATGGAGAAAAACACCCTGATGAAATGGGGAAGGTAGGGAATGTAGACAACATGATGGAGAAAAACACCCTGATGAAATGGGGAAGGTAGGCAATGTAGACAACATGATGGAGAAAAACACCCTGATGAAATGGGGAAGGTAGGCAATGTAGACAACATGATGGAGAAAAACACCCTGATGAAATGGGGAAGGTAGGGGATGTAGACAACATGATGGAGAAAAACACCCTGATGAAATGGGGAAGGTAAGGAATGTAGACAACATGATGGAGAAAAACACCCTGATGAAATGGGGAAGGTAGGGGATGTAGACAACATGATGGAGAAAAACACCCTGATGAAATGGGGAAGGTAGGCAATGTAGACAACATGATGGAGAAAAACACCCTGATGAAATGGGGAAGGTAGGGGATGTAGACAACATGATGGAGAAAAACACCCTGATGAAATGGGGAAGGTAGGGGATGTAGACAACATGATGGAGAAAAACACCCTGATGAAATGGGGAAGGTAGGGAATGTAGACAACATGATGGAGAAAAACACCCTGATGAAATGGGGAAGGTAGGGGATGTAGACAACATGATGGAGAAAAACACCCTGATGAAATGGGGAAGGTAGGGATGTAGACAACATGATGGAGAAAAACACCCTGATGAAATGGGGAAGGTAGGGAATGTAGACAACATGATGGAGAAAAACACCCTGATGAAATGGGGAAGGTAGGCAATGTAGACAACATGATGGAGAAAAACACCCTGATGAAATGGGGAAGGTAGGGGATGTAGACAACATGATGGAGAAAAACACCCTGATGAAATGGGGAAGGTAGGGAATGTAGACAACATGATGGAGAAAAACACCCTGATGAAATGGGGAAGGTAGGGATGTAGACAACATGATGGAGAAAAACACCCTGATGAAATGGGGAAGGTAGGCAATGCAGACAACATGATGGAGAAAAACACCCTGATGAAATGGGGAAGGTAGGCAATGTAGACAACATGATGGAGAAAAACACCCTGATGAAATGGGGAAGGTAGGCAATGTAGACAACATGATGGAGAAAAACACCCTGATGAAATGGGGAAGGTAGGGGATGCAGACAACATGATGGAGAAAAACACCCTGATGAAATGGGGAAGGTAGGGGATGTAGACAACATGATGGAGAAAAACACCCTGATGAAATGGGGAAGGTAGGGAATGTAGACAACATGATGGAGAAAAACACCCTGATGAAATGGGGAAGGTAGGGGATGTAGACAACATGATGGAGAAAAACACCCTGATGAAATGGGGAAGGTAGGGGATGCAGACAACATGATGGAGAAAAACACCCTGATGAAATGGGGAAGGTAGGGGATGTAGACAACATGATGGAGAAAAACACCCTGATGAAATGGGGAAGGTAGGCAATGTAGACAACATGATGGAGAAAAACACCCTGATGAAATGGGGAAGGTAGGGGATGTAGACAACATGATGGAGAAAAACACCCTGATGAAATGGGTAAGGTAGGGGATGTAGACAACATGATGGAGAAAAACACCCTGATGAAATGGGTAAGGTAGGCAATGTAGACAACATGATGGAGAAAAACACCCTGATGAAATGGGGAAGGTAGGGGATGTAGACAACATGATGGAGAAAAACACCCTGATGAAATGGGGAAGGTAGGGAATGTAGACAACATGATGGAGAAAAACACCCTGATGAAATGGGGAAGGTAGGGGATGCAGACAACATGATGGAGAAAAACACCCTGATGAAATGGGTAAGGTAGGGGATGTAGACAACATGATGGAGAAAAACACCCTGATGAAATGGGGAAGGTAGGCAATGTAGACAACATGATGGAGAAAAACACCCTGATGAAATGGGGAAGGTAGGCAATGTAGACAACATGATGGAGAAAAACACCCTGATGAAATGGGGAAGGTAGGGGATGTAGACAACATGATGGAGAAAAACACCCTGATGAAATGGGGAAGGTAAGGAATGTAGACAACATGATGGAGAAAAACACCCTGATGAAATGGGGAAGGTAGGGGATGTAGACAACATGATGGAGAAAAACACCCTGATGAAATGGGGAAGGTAGGGGATGTAGACAACGTGATGGAGAAAAACACCCTGATGAAATGGGGAAAGTAGGGGATGTAGACAACATGATGGAGAAAAACACCCTGATGAAATGGGGAAGGTAGGGGATGTAGACAACATGATGGAGAAAAACACCCTGATGAAATGGGGAAGGTAGGGCATGTAGACAACATGATGGAGAAAAACACCCTGATGAAATGGGGAAGGTAGGGGATGTAGACAACATGATGGAGAAAAACACCCTGATGAAATGGGGAAGGTAGGGCATGTAGACAACATGATGGAGAAAAACACCCTGATGAAATGGGGAATGTAGGCAATGTAGACAACATGATGGAGAAAAACACCCTGATGAAATGGGGAAAGTAGGGGATGTAGACAACATGATGGAGAAAAACACCCTGATGAAATGGGGAAGGTAGGCAATGTAGACAACATGATGGAGAAAAACACCCTGATGAAATGGGGAAGGTAGGGAATGATGGGGAAAGTAGGGGATGTAGACAACATGATGGAGAAAAACACCCTGATGAAATGGGGAGGTAGGGGATGTAGACAACATGATGGAGAAAAACACCCTGATGAAATGGGGAAGGTAGGGAATGTAGACAACATGATGGAGAAAAACACCCTGATGAAATGGGGAAGGTAGGCAATGTAGACAACATGATGGAGAAAAACACCCTGATGAAATGGGGAAAGTAGGGAATGTAGACAACATGATGGAGAAAAACACCCTGATGAAATGGGGAAGGTAGGGAATGTAGACAACATGATGGAGAAAAACACCCTGATGAAATGGGGAAGGTAGGCAATGTAGACAACATGATGGAGAAAAACACCCTGATGAAATGGGGAAGGTAGGGGATGTAGACAACATGATGGAGAAAAACACCCTGATGAAATGGGGAAGGTAGGCAATGTAGACAACATGATGGAGCAAAACACCAACACCAACAAAACAAATGACACAGTGAATGTTCATTAACAATGTTTATTTACGGAACTTGAAAGCAGTCACATATTATGAACAACTTTTGATTCCACCCTAACAACACAGAGTTATATTTCCCTGAGGATGGAATGCTCTGATGACATGAAAAAAAAAAAAAAATCAATATGAAATATGACCGCCACCTGTCATTTTGGTTTGTTTCATCCTCATCCTGTCTTGTGTCACTGATACTGTCAGTTTGTGTGTGTGTGTGTGTGTTGTGATGTGCATGCACACGTGTGAGTGTGTGTGTTTATGTGGGTGTGGGTGTGTTGTTAAATTGTTGTGGTGAGTGAGTGTGTGTGTGTGTGTGTGTTTGTGTGTGTTGTGGTGCATATTTATTGTTGATTTGTTGTTGTTGTTGTTGTATGTGTGTGTGTGTGTGTGTGCACGCGCTTGTGTCTGCGTGTGTGCACGCGTGTGTGTTTGTGTGTGTGTGTAGATGTTCACGTGAAGATTTGAAAATTTAGATGTCTCGACTCACCATATTATTACTAAAGGCAGTGTGAAAGAAAATCAATCTGTCACCAAAAGACACACACACACACACACACACACACACACACACACACTAACAATAACACTTACACACTAACACACACACTAACACACACACACACACACACAGAGAAACACAAACACACGCTGTCTCATATACACTCTCACTCTCTCACTATCTCTCTCTCACTCTTTCTCTGTCTCTGTCTCAGTCTCTCTCGCTCTCTCGCTCTCTCTCTCACACACACCAACACACACACACACACACACACACAAAACAAAAAAAAAAAACAACCCACACACACATACGCAAAAAATCCAGAAGAAGAGGAGGAGAATGTTGTTATAATGTGATTGATTCACCAGAGCAAGTTTTGAAGGCCAAAGTAAGGGTGTGAGAAAAGAGCCAGACAGTGAGCTACATGCAAAAACCAAGCAGCCAGCCAAAGCCGCAGTCCTGGTTATTCACTGACCTGTAAATGCTGAGATGATAGACACTCACACACACACAAACATTGGTCCCGACATGGATCACTGATCATGTATACAGCAACCCATTTTTTAGGGAAAGAACAGTTTTTGGTGTGCTCTTATGTGTATGTCACTTTGCCTTTGAAAGGACTGCTTTTTTAAAGAGAGAAGAAAAATAGGAGGAGTGGTGTATGCTGTCAGTGCATGAGAGAGAGAGAGAGAGAGATAGCGAGAGAGAGAGAGAGCGAGAGAGATATGTACTTATTTAGAGTCAAGCATTCTTCTTCTTCTTCTTCTTCTGCGTTCACTTGTATGCACACGAGTGGGCTTTTACGTGTATGACCGTTTTTACCCCTGCCATGTAGGCAGCCATACTCCGTTTTCGGGGGTGTGCATGCTGGGTATGTTCTTGTTTCCATAACCCACCGAACGCTGACATGGATTACAGGATCTTCTGCTTGCATATACACACGAAGGGGGTTCAGGCACTAGCAGGTCTGCACATATGTTGACCTGGGAGATCGTAAAAATCTCCACCCTTTACCCACCAGGCGCCGTCACCATGATTCAAACCCGGGACCCTCAGATTGACAGTCCAACGCTTTAACCACTCGGCTATTGCGCCCGTCGAGTCAAGCATTCCAAGCAACCAAACATCTGTATTCCCACAATCCCCTTCTCCCCCCTCTCCCCAGCACCCACCACTAAAAAAACCAAACAGAAACAGCCCCCAAATCATTATTGACTCACTTTTGTAAACAGTGAGTCGGTGGTATAATAACCCAGTGTTCGGTTGTCTTTGTGTGTGTGTGTCTGTGTGTCCGTGGTAAACTTTAACATTATCATTTTCTCTGCAAATACTTTGTCTTCCAATACCAAATTTGGCTTAAACACAATAGGAAAAAAATCTTCACAGTCATATCAATAATAGGTTGTTTGTCTCCCGAATTTAGCTGTATTTCTGAATCATTAACAGTTTATTTTGTTGATGTTTATTCTGGATTCCGAAAATACTCTTACCTATTTGCAGCTGCCTTTGTGAGAAAACGCCATGATCTCGATTTTTCTTGTCCATAATTAAAAACAAAGAAATACAAATTCTGGACAGAACACATACAGTGACACTAACTAAATCATTGATGTGTTTACTGCATATGAATATTCTAAAGTTTACTCTCAATTGACTAGAAAGAACAGAAATGAAAATTTGAATTGACCGTTTCACTGTTAAGGTCAGCCTCATCTACATGGCACTGGTTTGTGCAGATCTTGACAAAACATGTTGCAAAGCCTGACGCAGTGTCAACGTCTCCTTTACCACTGAATTAAAAGCGTTGGGTTACGCTGCTGGTCAGGCATCTGCTTGGCAGATGTGGTGTAGCGTATATGGATCTGTCCAAACGCAGTGACGCCTCCTTGAGCTACTGAAACTGAAACTGAAACTAAAAGAATTTCTTGAATTATCATTGACGTGTTTACTGCATATGATTGTTTTAAAGTGGATACTGAATTAACTAGAATAAGCAGAAAAAAAAGAAATTGAATCGACGGTGTCATAGTTTCTCAGTGAGTGGAAAGACAAGCTTGTGGATCTCTGCACATCTATAAAACGGACATATGTTGCAGTGTTTTTGAGGCAATGGGAACGTCTCCTTTACCTTGAACTTGAAAGAAAATTTTGAATGCTCAAGATATACCAAAATGGCGTTATCACTTTGATTACTGCTGTCAATTTATTTGGCTAAACGAACATGCTCAAATGATATTTTTAAAACATCAGCGTTAACCTCCATGGTTTGAATCTGCTTTGATGCCTTTTTTCCCCCTTTTTTTTTAACATGAAGCTGTGTATGATATAGTAACGAATAGAGAACACATTTCAAGAAGCTATTTTTTAATCTTTATAAATTTTTATTTATTATTTTTTCTTTAAGTGTGTATCACATGTGAGTCTTGAAGGCCTTGCCTTTCTTGTTACTTTTGTTTTAGTAAAAACAGATTCTGGGCCATGTCTGTGAAGAAATTTTCTTTTTGCTTTTATTCAGGTTACACAGATTCTGGGGCATGTCTGTGAAGATCTTTTTTGTTTGTTTTTGGTTTTTTTCAGGTTACACTTACCCTGGGGCATGTCAGTGAAGAAGATCTTGTTTTTTTGTTTTTAATTTATGTTAAGGTTACACAGATTCTTGGGCATGACTGAGAAGAAATTTTGTTGTTGTTTTTTTTGTTTGTTTATTCAGGTTACACAGATTTGGGGGCATGTCTGTGAGGAAGATCGATTCTTTTGTTCTGTTTACACATGTTCTTGGAATTGTCTGTAAAAAAGATCTTGTTTTTATTTTTGATTATACAGATTCTGGGGCCATGACTGTGAAGATCTTGTTCATTGTTTGGGTTACACAGATTCTGGGACATCCCTGTGATGAAGATCTTGTTTTTTGTTCTGGTTACACAGATTCTGGGGCATGACTGTGAAGAAGATTTTGTTGTTGTTTTTGTTTGTTCTGGTTACACAGATTCTGGAGCCATGACTGTGAAGAAGATCTTGTTTTCATTTTTAATTACACAGATTCCGGGGGAAGAGGATCTTGTTAATTGTGTAGGTTACAGATTCTTGGGCATGTCTGCGAGGCAGATCGTGTTGGGTTTTGTTTGAATTTTGGTCACACTGATTTTGGGACCCCCAAATCATGTATGCTTTTGTTTTGGTTATACAGATTCTGGGACATGTCTGTGAAAAAGATCTGCTGCATTGGGGCGGGGTACGTGGGGGGCCCCACCTGCTCAGTCATCGCCTACAAGTGTCCGGAGCTGCAGGTGACGGTGGTGGATGTCAACCATCAGAGGATCGCTGAGTGGAACTCAGATGAGCTGCCCATCTTTGAGGTGTGGTGTTGTTACTTTCTGGTGGCAGCATTTTGTTTTTCTTTTCTTTAAAAAAAAAAGAAAAAAGATATATTCTTATACAAATATATTTTTGATTATCCTTTCATTTATATATATGAAGTGGATTTTTTTTTTTTTTAAACAAAGGAGACAATTTTCCTCCCTCAACTCTGTGAAGAGTAATTTTTCGGGGGGTTCATTGGGGTGTGTGTGTGTGGGGGGGGGGGGGGGGGGGGGGGGGGCAGGGAGAGTGCGTCGCTACACTGATAGTGCCACCCATATTTTTGTATTGTTTCCTGCCTGCAATTAATTTGTTTTCCAACCGTAGTGGATTTTTCTACAGAATTTTGCCAGGGACAACCCTTTTATTGCTGTGGGTTCTTTTACATGCGCTAAATGCATGCTGCACACAGGACCTTGGTTTATCGTCTCATCCGAATGCCTGGCCTGGAATGAACGCACACAAACACACCTACACACACCTGCACACCTATACACCTACACACACACACACACACATACACACCTACGCACAACTACACACATACACACACACACACCTACACACACAAACACACACACACACACACACACACACCTGCGCACACAAACAAACACACACCTACGCACAACTGCTGTCTCTGCCCCTCCTTCTCTCTTTTTCTGTTCTCCTTGAGGTGATCAGGAGTGCAACAGCTGTCTGCACAATGCCCTCCATTCTCCCTTTTGTATCGTTATGAGTGTACAGTCCCACGCTATATTCCGTTCCCCTACCCACATCCACTGTACACACTTTTCTTCTCTAGCCCGCCTCTCTCTCACGCACGTGCTCCTTGTGTTGCAGTGTAAAGTGACCGGTTGTTGTTCCTCTACTCTTCATTTTGACTTGAGTGTTATTAGTTTGACCTCAGTGTTGTCATGGTGACGTCGTGTTGTGTTACAGCCCAGCCTGGACCAGGTGGTGAAGTCATGCAGGGGCCGTAACCTCTTCTTCTCCACCGACATCGACACTGCCATTCAGGAGGCGGAGCTCATCTTCATCTCCGTCAACACGCCCACCAAGACCTACGGCCTGGGCAAGGTGATGATGCTGATCGCAGCCACGACCGCTGTGACGATGAGCATGATAGTCATACAGGTTTCAGGTCCCATAGTGGTAAGGGTTTCAGGTCCCATAGTGATACAGGTTTCAGGTCCCATGGTGATACATCTTCCAGGTCTTATAGTGATATATGTTTCAGGTCCCCATAGTAACATAGGTTTCAGGTCCCATTGTGATACATGTTCCAGGTCTTATAGTGATATAGGTTTCAGGTCCCATTGTGATACATGTTCCAGGTCTTATAGTGATATAGGTTTCAGGTCCCATTGTGATACATGTTCCAGGTCTTATAGTGATATAGGTTTCAGGTCCCATTGTGATACATGTTCCAGGTCTTATAGTGATATAGGTTTCAGGTCCCATGGTGATACATGTTCCAGGTCTTATAGTGATATAGGTTTCAGGTCCCATGGTGATACATGTTCCAGGTCTTATAGTGATATAGGTTTCAGGTCCCATTGTGATACATGTTCCAGGTCTTATAGTGATATAGGTTTCAGGTCCCATGGTGATACATGTTCCAGGTCTTATAGTGATATAGGTTTCAGGTCCTATGGTGATACATGTTCCAGGTCTTATAGTGATAAAGGTTTCAGGTCCCATGGTGATACATGTTCCAAGTCCCCATAGTAACATAGGTTTCAGGTCCCATAGTGATAGAGGTTCCAGGTCCTGTAACTGTTAAGGCCATAGGGGCGTGTCCACTGTATCTAGGGCTTGGCATAGGAAGGCAAGGCTCAGTCCTCGTATATGCCGGGTTTTTTTAACATCACCCCCACTGGAAGTGAGTCACCCATTGACACCAGGGTGGAGTGAAGACGATGAGACACAGCACCACACTGAAACAGGGTGGAGTGACGACGATGAGACACAGCACCGTACTGAAACAGGGTGGAGTGAAGACGATGAGACACAGCACCGAACTGAAACAGGGTGGAGTGAAGACGATGAGACACAGCACCGTACTGAAACAGGGTGGAGTGAAGACGATGAGACACAGCACCACACTGAAACAGGGTGGAGTGATGACGATGAGACACAGCACTGTACTGAAACAGGGTGGAGTGACGACGATGAGACACAGCACCGTACTGAAACAGGGTGGAGTGAAGACGATGAGACACAGCACCGTACTGAAACAGGGTGGAGTGAAGATGATGAGACACAGCACCACACTGAAACAGTGGAGTGACGACGATGAGACACAGCACCACACTGAAACAGGGTGGAGTGAAGGCGATGAGAGACAGCACCGTACTGAAACAGGGTGGAGTGAAGATGATGAGACACAGCACCACACTGAAACAGGGTGAAGTGACGACGATGAGACACAGCACCGTACTGAAACATGGTGGAGTGAAGACGATGAGACACAGCAGCGTACTGAAACAGGGGGGAGTGAAGACGATGAGACACAGCACCGTACTGAAACATGGTGGAGTGACGACGATGAGACACAGCAGCGTACTGAAACATGGTGGAGTGACGATGATGAGACACAGCACCACACTGAAACAGGGTGGAGTGACGACGATGAGACACAGCAGCGTACTGAAACAGGGTGGAGTGAAGACGATGAGACACAGCACCGTACTGAAACAGGGTGGAGTGACGACGATGAGACACAGCAGCGTACTGAAACAGGGTGGAGTGAAGACGATGAGACACAGCAGCGTACTGAAACAGGGTGGAGTGACGACGATGAGACACAGCAGCGTACTGAAACAGGGTGGAGTGACGACGATGAGACACAGCAGCATACTGAAACAGGGTGGAGTGAAGACGATGAGACACAGCAGCGTACTGAAACAGGGTGGAGTGACGACGATGAGACACAGCAGCGTACTGAAACAGGGTGGAGTGACGACGATGAGACACAGCAGCGTACTGAAACAGGGTGGAGTGACGACGATGAGACACAGCAGCGTACTGAAACAGGGTGGAGTGACGACGATGAGACACAGCAGCGTACTGAAACAGGGTGGAGTGACGACGATGAGACACAGCAGCGTACTGAAACAGGGTGGAGTGACGATGATGAGACACAGCAGCGTACTGAAACAGGGGGGAGTGAAGACGATGAGACACAGCAGCGTACTGAAACAGGGTGGAGTGACGACGATGAGACACAGCACCGTACTGAAACAGGGTGGAGTGACGACGATGAGACACAGCACCGTACTGAAACAGGGTGGAGTGACGACGATGAGACACAGCACTGTACTGAAACAGGGTGGAGTGAAGACGATGAGACACAGCACCGTACTGAAACAGGGTGGAGTGACGACGATGAGACACAGCACTGTACTGAAACAGGGTGGAGTGAAGACGATGAGACACAGGAAACAGGGTGGAGTGACGACGATGAGACACAGCAGCGTACTGAAACAGGGGGGAGTGAAGACAATGAGACACAGCACCGTACTGAAACAGGGTGGAGTGAAGACGATGAGACACAGCACCACACTGAAACAGGGTGGAGTGAAGACGATGAGACACAGCACCACACTGAAACAGGGTGGAGTGACGATGATGAGACACAGCACCACACTGAAACAGGGTGGAGTGAAGACGATGAGACACAGCACCGTACTGAAACAGGGTGGAGTGACGACGATGAGACACAGCACCGTACTGAAACAGGGTGGAGTGATGACGATGAGACACAGCACCGTACTGAAACAGGGTGGAGTGATGACGATGAGACACAGCAGCGTACTGAAACAGGGGGGAGTGAAGACGATGAGACACAGCACCACACTGAAACAGGGTGGAGTGAAGACGATGAGACACAGCACCACACTGAAACAGGGTGGAGTGAAGACGATGAGACACAGCACCGTACTGAAACAGGGTGGAGTGACGACAATGAGACACAGCACCGTACTGAAACAGGGTGGAGTGAAGCGTCTCGACCGTTCTGCCAACCTAGACCCCCACGGACACTGTGTTGGTAGATAAGCGTCTCAACTGTTCTGCCAACCCAGACCCCCAGGGACACTGTGTTGGTAGATAAGCGTCTCAACCATTCTGCCAACCCAGACCCCCAGGGACACTGTGTTGGTAGATAAGCGTCTCAACCATTCTGCCAACCCAGACCCCCAGGGACACTGTGTTGGTAGATAAGCGTCTCAACCATTCTGCCAACCCAGACCCCCAGGGACACTGTGTTGGTAGATAAGCGTCTCAACCATTCTGCCAACCCAGACCCCCAGGGACACTGTGTTGGTAGATAAGCGTCTCAACTGTTCTGCCAACCCAGACCCCCAGGGACACTGTGTTGGTAGATAAGCGTCTCAACCATTCTGCCAACCCAGACCCCCAGGGACACTGTGTTGGTAGATAAGCGTCTCAACTGTTCTGCCACCTTCCTCCTTGGGAAAGAAATATGTAAGCATCTCTTGACAAAGTGTCAGTTTGGGAGAGAGGGTGAGAAGAGGAATTGAACTCACCCCCATGAACACTGTATTGGATATAAGACCAGTGTCTCAACCATTCTGCCTTCTTTATTCTCGGGAAAGAAATATGCAAACGTTTCTTGACGAAGTTTTTTTTTTTTTTTTTTTTTTTTTTTTTAAATACATATCTTTCTTTTCCCAGGGCCGGGCAGCAGACCTGAAGTTTGTGGAATCCTGCGCACGGCGCATCGCGGATGTGGCAAAGAGTTCCAAGATTGTGGTTGAGAAAAGCACGGTGCCGGTGAAGGCTGCTGAAAGCATCACCAGCATCCTGAAGGCCAACGTCAAGCCGGGCATACAGTACCAGGTGAAATAGAAATCAAAATAAAAACTTTCTCCTTATTTTTTCTTTTTTTTTTTTTTTCAAATTGAAGGAAAAGGAATAAGTACATGATGGCTTGTTTTCTGTCTACCCTCATAAAATAACACCTGTGAATTAAGTACAGAATACCATACCAAAAAAAGTGAGTGTGTGTATGTGTGTGTGTTCATTGTCATTGTTTATTGTGTATTCCATTTTTCATTTTGTTTATTTCCATTGCAGTATAGAATCATTAGAAAGTGGTATATATACCTTTTGGCTTTTTTGTTGAGGGAAGAGGGATTCTAAACAATAAAGAAAATGAATAAACAGATAAATAAACAGGCAAAGGAATACACATACAAACATATGAGTCAACATCAAGGGCAGAGGGGGATGGGGTGGTGCTGTAGAGGGGGGCAACAATCCAATCAAATGATGCTGTTTATAGCCCAGTGGACCACAAAGGGCCATTACAAGGCTGATTTCATGTCACTTCTTAAAGGGGGGGAGGGGGGAGGGACATACAAAAAACAACAACAAAACAACCCATGACTTGCCAATAAATTTATTTGAGCTAATTCATTTATTTGTATCAGCTTTTTTTGTTGTTTTTGTTGTTTTTTTGTTTGCAGAGGGTACTGCAGTGTTTGAGCTTTTCAGTGTTTTGTGATTTGTGATTGTCACTATCATTAATTTGACCCATGTATTTAATTATTTATTATTCTGTTTTGTTGTTGTTGTTGTTGTTTGTTTCTTTTTCTTTTTTTTTTTTTTCTTTTTTTTTAAAAGAACTTTTCTTTCCCACAGGTACTCTCCAACCCAGAGTTTCTGGCCGAGGGCACGGCGGTGTCTGACCTCTTGAACCCTGACCGCGTGCTGATTGGTGGAGATTCGACTGCGAAGGGTCAGGAGGCAGTGAGTGCACTGGGCTGGGTGTACCAGCACTGGGTGCCCCGTGACAAGATCATCACCATGAACACCTGGTCCTCCGAGCTCTCCAAGCTGGTGGGCACATACTGAGTGTATTATATTGTGTTGTGTATTGTGTTGTGTCGTACTGTCCTGTACTGTACAGACCATCACCATGAACACCTGGTCCTCCGAGCTCTCCAAGCTAGTGGGCACATACTGAGTGTATTATATTGTGTTGTGTATAGTGTAGTGTTGTGTTGTGTCATACTGTCCTGTACAGACCATCACCATGAACACCTGGTCCTCTGAGCTCTCCAAGCTGGTGGGCACATACTGAGTGTATTATATTGTGTTGTGTATAGTGCAGTGTTGTGTTGTGTTGTGTCGTACTGTCCTGTACTGTACAGACCATCACCATGAACACCTGGTCCTCCGAGCTCTCCAAGCTGTTGAGCACATTCTGAGTGAATGGAAGAGATGAGCGATGTTGATTTCTGTAGGGGTGTGTGAACATTTCCACCCTTACGTTGTGTGTTGCTCGCAGCGCCATCCACATGCAAACACACACACATACGGAAACGAAAAACTACAAAAGACAAAAATCAAAGACCTGCAGGAGCAGACAACATACACACACACATGCACATGCACACAGATCTTCAGCGATAATACCTCAGAGCATACTACAGAAGTGGGCAGATCTTCAGCGATAATACTACAGAGCATACTTCAGAAGTGGGCAGATCTTCAGTGATAATACCTCAGAGCATACTACAGAAGTGGGCAGATCTTCAGTGATAATACTACAGAGCATACTTCAGAAGTGGGCAGATCTTCAGTGATAATACCTCAGAGCATACTACAGAAGTGGGCAGATCTTCAGTGATAATACCTCAGAGCATACTACAGAAGTGGGCAGATCTTCAGTGATAATACCTCAGAGCATACTACAGAAGTGGGCAGATCTTCAGTGATAATACTTCAGAGCATACTACAGAAGTGGGCAGATCTTCAGTGATAATACTACAGAGCATACTACAGAAGTGGGCAGATCTTCAGTGATAATACTTCAGAGCATACTACAGAAGTGGGCAGATCTTCAGTGATAATACTACAGAGCATACTACAGAAGTGGGCAGATCTTCAGTGATAATACTTCAGAGCATACTACAGAAGTGGGCAGATCTTCAGTGATAATACTTCAGAGCATACTACAGAAGTGGGCAGATCTTCAGTGATAATACTTCAGAGCATACTACAGAGCATACTACAGAAGTGGGCAGATCTTCAGTGATAATACTACAGAGCATACTACAGAAGTGGGCAGATCTTCAAAATACACATCCATTCTCTTTTTTTTTCTGTCCTTTGGTCTCTCTCTCTCTCTCTTTCTCTTTCATACACACACACACACAGATGCACAGACACACACACATACAACCACACACACAGACACACACATACAGATACACAGACACACACAGACTCACAGACACACACACACTCACAGACACACAAACACACACACACAGACACACACACACACACACACACATTCACACACACACACACACACACACACACATCCACAACCAGTTTACTGACTCCATTCCACAACTAATCCTTCTGCCCCTCCCCCTCCCACCCCCCTCCTCCCCTGTGCAGGCAGCCAATGCCTTTCTGGCCCAGCGGATCTCCAGCATCAATGCCATGTCGGCGGTGTGCGAGGCCACGGGGGCCGATGTGTCAGAGGTCGCTCACGCCATCGGCACCGACACCAGGGTGGGCTCTAAGTTCCTGCAGGCCAGCGTTGGTAAGGGGAACCAGATGTCTCTGTCTCACTGTGTCTGTGTCTGTCTGTCTCTGTTCCTGTACCTCTGTCTTTCTGTCTGTCTGTCTGTCTCTCTCTCTCTATTTCTCTCTCTCTCTATCTCTCTCAGGCGCAATAGCTGAGTGGTTAAAGCATTGGACTTTCATTTCAATCTGAGTGTACCAGGTTCGGCGCCTGGTGTGTAAAGGATGGAGATTTTTCTGATCTCCCAGGTCAGCATATGTGCAGACCTGCTAGTGCCTGAACCCCCTACGTGTGTATACGCACACAGATCAAATATGCACGTCAGAATTTGGCGGGTTACAGAACGAGAACATACGCAGCATGCACACCCTTGAAAACAGAGTATGGCTGCCTACATAAACAAAAGGGTAAAAATGCTACATATCTGTATGTGTGCAAGACTGAAACCTGATTGAATGACACAGGAAATGAATGATGTGCACCCAGTAGCTGTCAGTCGGCTCTACCTGGGGAGGCAGCATGTTGTTGTTCTTCTTCTTCTGCGTTTGTGGGCTGCAACTCCCACGTTCACTCGTATACACACTAATGGGCTTTTACACATATGACCGTTTTTACCCCACCATGTAGGCAGCCATACTCCGCTTTCGGGGGTGTGCATGCTGGGTATGTACTTGTTTCCATAACCCACCGAACGCTGACATGGATTACAGGATCTTTAACGTGCGTATTTGATCTTTTGCTTGCATATACACACAAAGGGGGTTCAGGCACTAACAGGTTTGCACATATGTTAACCTGGGAGATCGGAAAAATCTCCACCCTTCACCCACCAGGCGCCGTCACCGAGATTCGAACCCAGGACCCTCAGACTGAAAGTCCAACGCTTTAACCGTTCGGCTATTGTGCCCGAGAGCCTGTTGTGCAGATGACTCTGTGTTTGTAAAGCACTTAGAGCTTGGTCTCTGACCAAGGACAGGTGCTGTATAAGTGTCCGTACCATCACCACCATCATCCTCTCTCTCTCTCTCTCTTTTTGATTCATGGGCCAAAGAGGCGCAGGGTGAAAGCGACATCATTTTTGTACGTCAGTCTCCCTGTGAGGAAGGCATGACAGCTGAAGATTTGGGACATTTCTTACTTCATTACTGTGTGTGTTGTTGTGTGGATATATGTGAGGTGAGGCAGAGGGGGGGGGGGGGGGGGGGGGGGGGGTACAGAGTCCCTCCTTCATAGGAAAGTGTCCTGTACTCAGCATCAAAAGTTTGAAAGGATTTACTTGTAGATTTCAGTGCCTTCTCGCCGCCTTACTCCGTAAAACCGACAGTGACACTCTCTTTTTTGTGTGTTTTCTAATTTGTTGATAGAACAGTCATTATCAGCACTGACAGGTGAGGCAGTATGTGAGTGATAAGTGGAGTGTCATCATTCTTTTGGTTTTAGAATCATCCAAAAAAAAAAAAAATGACAGCTGAAACCACCCAGGGTGGGAAAGGTTAGGGAAGTTGTCATGCTGAAACTGTTAAAATGTCATGCATGGTGAGGGAAGGACTTCCTTTTCATACACATTTCTGAAAGGGTTAAAATGGTGTGCATGGGCAGGGAAGATTTCCTTTTCATACACATTTCTGAAAGGGTTAAAATGGTGTGCATGGTGAGGGAAGGACTTCCTTTTCATACACATTTCTGAAAGGGTTAAAATGGTGTGCATGGTGAGGGAAGGACTTCCTTTTCATACACATTTCTGAAAGGGTTAAAATGTCATGCATGGTGAGGGAAGGACTTCCTTTTCATACACATTTCTGAAAGGGTTAAAATGTTATGCATGGGCAGGGGAAGGATTTCCTTTTTATACAGATTTCTGAAAGGGTTAAAATGTTATATGTTATCCCCTCCACCCCATGCTCCCCCCCCCCCCCCAAACCTCCCACACAAGTAATGCTGAGGGCTGTTTTCTCTGTGTGTGTGTCAGGGTTTGGTGGCAGCTGTTTCCAGAAGGACGTTCTGAACCTGGTCTACCTGTGTGAGTGCCTCAACCTGCCCGAGGTGGCTGCCTACTGGCAGCAGGTAACCATGACCAGGGTTTTTTTTGTTTTTTTAGATTTATTAATTCTTTTTTATGATTGTCACTCAGAAGATCAATCCTGTAATATCGATAGGGAAAAGATGTCAATTTATCTATTGGTGTAAAGTTTTTTTGTTTTTTCAAACATGTTTTTTGTTTCCATTTTCATAACGCATACACAGTTGACATAAATATATGTATAAGAAAGCGAAAATAGAAAAAAATGGATGAAAACATGATGACAGCAAACTAAAGGTGAAAATTAAACATAATGACATGTATCTATAGTATTCTAAGCAAAACAACTGTGAATAAGTGTATGTATCATTTTTTTAAGCCATCAAATATAAGGAAAGATATCCATACCACCCAAAATGTATCACTTGTAAATATCTTAATGTGTCCATATAGAATAGGAAAAAAAGTCATAATTCAGACATATTCTAGAAATAAATCATTAAAAATAAAAAATCATCATAAAAAAAAAAATTCTCACTATCATCACAAAAACCCCCCACAAAAACAAAGCACAAACACACACACACATAACACACACACACACACACACACACACACACACACACACACACACACACACACACACACACACAAAGCAACAAAAAAACAACAATATGGTTTGTTACGTCTGTCTGCCAATAGTGTCCTTGAGGGTCTGAGTTCAAATCCTGGTTTTGCCCCAACTCCCACGTTTGACTGGAAAATCAAATTGAGCATTTCTTCATTCAGATGAGATGACAAACTTGAAAAAGCAACCCTTGACAACATGTTTTGCCCTCTGGCAGGATTCTGTAGAAGAAATCCTTTCTGATGGGTACAGAAACATAGTCTACGTGCAATACATTGTCATTTCACAATTCACAAAGTATACCTTCTTTGGAAGGACTGGTACACAATTAACGCAAGATTTCAAATTAAGTTTTCAGGTGTGTTTTTTTTTTTAACATCATAAGCAACACAAGCCTGAAAAATGCTGGTCCTTTGTAATATCTTACAGGAATACATTGTTGCTGTACGTCTGTTAGCACAGGCAGCGGGTCAGTCAGTCAGAGAGAACTGACATCTTGGTGAAGTGGTTAGCATCGCACACTGACGCTTGGGAGGATGTAGATTCAAACCCCATCACAAGTGGATAGCCTGGGGTCTTTTTTTTTTTTCCAGCCCGTGGCCAGCGCCTGAGTGAACAATGGGCTGAGATTAGAAGACTGGCCCCACACAGTTGAGGGTCCTCCGCTTTGCAGATGCGTCTTTGTGAGTGTTGCTGGCGTGTGGTGACGGATGCTGCAGGTGTCTGTATCTCTCAGGCCTGGTTGATGTTGTGACTTGTGATGAGATGATGAAGAGGAAGGTGGCAGAATGGGTAATAATAATAATAATAATAATAATGGTATTTATATAGCGCTGACTCTTGTGCAGAAACAAAAATCAAAGCACTTTCACACCAGTCATTCACACGCATGCATAACTCTAAAACTGCAGAAACTAAAGACAAGGAAGGGCAGGCAAGGGAGGCTATTTTGGGAAGAGGTGGGTTTTAAGGCCAGACTTGAAAGAGCTGAGAGTGGAGACTTGACGAAGCGAAAGAGGAAGTTCATTCCAGTTGCAAGGTCCAGAGACAGAGAAAGAACGGCGGCCAACAGTCGAGTGTTTGAATCTGGGTATGCATAAACAGAGTGGATCCGAAGCCGATCGTAGTGAGCGAGATGGAGTGTAGAGGTGAAGGCAGCCACAGAGATAGGAAGGAGCAGTTTTGTGAATACATTTATAACGTAAAGTGCTGATCTTGTACTTTATTCGGTGTGAGACAGGGAGCCAGTGGAGATGTTGCAGCCAGTGAAGACACTCATCTGCCCAGTACAGAGTCTGTGAGGGTGTGGGTTTGAATTCCACTCTTGCCCTTTCCCCCAAGTTTGACTGGAAAATCAAATGAGTGTCTAGTCATTCGAACGAGATGATGAACTAAGGTCGCATGTGCAGCATGCACTGCCACACTGAAAAAGAACCCATGGCAACAAAAGGGTTGTCCTGTGGCAAAATCCACTCTGATAGGTACACAAATATATATGCATGCACTCTAGACCTAACAAAGCACGTTGGGTTGTGCTGCTGTCCGATTTGTTGGAATGCAGTGACGCCTCCTTGAGAAACTGTCAGTGAAAGTGTGACAAAAGTAAAGCCTGGTGAAGAAGTCAGGTCCCAAAGCTGAGTGGCCCCTCACAGCAGCACGGTCATCACCGCAGGCCTGACCAGCACATTGGGTAATGCAGGCCGGGGGAGAGGAGAGCATGAGCATGTGTTTGTCATGAAAGGGCAAATTATCAGTGCGGGGGCCTTCCTGAGGACACACGCCAGAGGAGACCCTGCGCTGAGTGACTGACTTGTGTTGTGTGCTGTGCAGGTGGTGGTGGGTTATGCAGGCAGGGTTATAGGATAAACAAGTGTTTGTCCCCGACAGGGCAAATTATCAATGTGGGGGCCTTCCTGAGGACACTCGCCAGAGGAGACCCTGCACTGAATGACTGACTTGTGGTGTGCAGGTGGTGGACATCAACGACTACCAGCGCCGTCGCTTCAGCAAGCAGATCATCCAGCGCCTGTTCAACACTGTCACTAACAAGACCATCGCCATCCTGGGCTTTGCCTTCAAGAAGAACACCGGCGACACCAGGTGAGGCTTGGGGATAATCGTAATCTAGTGGAGTATTGACCTCGAGGTAACGCGTCAGCCCAGGAAGCGAGAGAATCTGAGCGCACTGGTTCGAATCCCGGTACAGTCGCCAGTATTTTCTCCCCCTCCACTAAACCTTTGAGTGGTAGTCTGGACATTAATCATTCGGAGGAGACGATAAATCAAGGTTCAATGTGCTCTTAGCGCACGTAAAAGAACCCATGGCAACAAAAGGGTTGTCCCTGGCAAAATTATGTACAACTCCCCTGGAGCAGCACTACATCACACCACTGCAGAAAAAAACAGGGTTGTTCACTTACACCTTGAAAATCAATGGAGAATTGTTCATTTAGTCAGTCAATCAAAGCTTCATTCTCATGCTTCCAGAATCCATGAACGGTTCAGTGTAGAATGCCAACTGTACTGAGCAAGATTTAACGAAATTAGAATAGTGTGTTGGTACAAGAATATTAGAACCTGGTCCACAGGGTATGAGTTAACTTGTACCTGGAGTGGAGTGAGTTAAGTGAAGGTGGTGTAGCATATATGGACCAGTCCACACAGTTTTGACACCTCCCTGAAAATTGAACTGTTGCAGGGAGTCGTCGGCCATCTACATCTGTCAGCATCTGCTGGAGGAAGGGGCACACGTCAACATCTATGACCCCAAGGTCAAGAGGGAGCAGATCATAAGGTGAGAGGTCACTGTAAGGTCAGAGGGTGGGTTCATTTTGGGTGACAGGTCGTTACCTTGGTTACTGGAGAACTTGGAAGGGATGTGTTGGAGGTTGAGGTCATGTTCAGGTATCAGGTCAGTTTCAGGTGAAAGGTCATGTTCAGGTGAGGGATCATGTGAGAAAAAATTCAGATGGGAGAAAATGAATGTGTCTGTCTGTCTGTCTGTCTGTGCATGTGTTTGCCTGTGTGTTTGAGTACTTCTGCTTGAATTGTTTACCAGCACTTGGTCTCTTCCCACTGCTGTGTTGGTTTGTTACATGAACAAACACTTGCAACAATACATTTACATGTCTTTGTTTTTTCAGTGTGTGTGTATTTCTTAAAGTGTCATCATGAGTTTGTCTATACACAAGGACGTGTTTTTGGTGTATGTATGTGCAAGGTGTAGATGTTTATCAATGTGCATACTCTTTTCCACTGCTTTGTTGGTCATCATATGAGCATACGCTTAAAACGATACACTCACATTTTGTTGTGTTTTTTTTTAAATGAATGCTTATTTCTAAAAGTGTCATCATGAGTTTTTCCATACACAAGGACATGTTTTTGGTGTATATATGTGCAATGTGTAGATGTTTATCAATGTGCATACACACAGGTATATATGTAAGTACACACTGAGCACACACACATGTGCAAGTGGGAGTACGTGCATGTGTGAGGTGTAGCCACCTGTGACTGATCGGCCGTTCTGTCTGTGTTGCTAGGGACCTGACCCGACCTGAAATCACCGACTCTCCGGACAGAGGTATGCTATCAGCCGGCCGACTGAGCAGCTGTGGGTTGGGGGAGATGATAATAATGATGATAATGTGAATGATTTTTATATGACGGACATTAATGATAAGGTGAATGATTGTATACAGTGAATGTTCCTGCACGATGTCACTCCATGTTGTGTTGGGCATACGTTTACGACAAACAGGTTTTTCTTGTTGGAATATGGGAGTTTGGTCAGACTTTGTGTGGCTCTGATGTGTGTTGCCTTATGTCAGCAAATGAGTGAACAATTTCTCTTCTAGAGATAATAAAGAAATATTGTATCTTTATGTTGTTCTGTGAAGCGAATGCAACTTTTGTCAGTAAATGTACCCATGATTCTCTTTTAGAGATGCTAGAAGTATTCTTGTATCATGGTGATTTTCTGTGGCACTAATGCATGTGTCTTTGTCTGCCCCAACTGTCAGTGAACATTTCACACGCAGATTGGACTATTCAGCCATCTGCGCATTCACAGATAGACTCATGAGCATCCCCCCCAGCCCCCCAACCACCACCCTCCCCCCATCCCCCAGCTGGATGACAACGATGGTCATCATCGATCTCGATGGACACACACCAATGCATATGTGTCGCCTTTTGTCAGCAAACATATCAATGATTCCTCTTTTAGAGATAATAAAGAAATCTGGTGCCATTATGTTGTTCTATGAAGCTTACGTGCATGTCACATTCTGTCAGCAAACGTACCAATGATTCCTCTTTTAGAGATAATAAAGAAATCTGGTGCCTATTAGTTGTTCTATGAAGCTTACGTGCATGTCACATTCTGTCAGCAAACGTACCAATGATTCCTCTTTTAGAGATAATAAAGAAATCTGGTGCCATTATGTTGTTCTATGAAGCTTACATACATGTCACATTCTGTCAGCAAACGTACCAATGATTCCTCTTTTAGAGATAATAAAGAAATCTGGTGCCATTATGTTGTTCTATGAAGCTTACGTACATGTCACATTCTGTCAGCAAACATATCAATGATTCCTCTTTTAGAGATAATAAAGAAATCTGGTGCCATTATGTTGTTCTATGAAGCTTACGTACATGTCACATTCTGTCAGCAAACATATCAATGATTCCTCTTTTAGAGATGATTCTTCAGCTTCTCCTTTGTTCATGGACTGCAACTCCCACGTTCACTGGAATTTACACGAGTGGGGTTTTATGTGGATGACTGTTTTACCCCGCCATGTAGGCAGCCACACTCCATTTTGGGGGGTTTGGAGATGATAAAATTATTCTTGTATCATTGTGTTGCTGTGTGGGGCTAATGTATATGTCACTTTTTTGTCAGTAAATGTGTCAACAATTTCTCTTTTAGAGGTGATAAAGAAATCTTGTATCATTGTGTTGCTGTGTGGGGCTAATGTATATGTCACCTTTTTTGTCAGTAAATGTGTCAACAATTTCTCTTTTAGAGGTGATAAAGAAATCTTGTATCATTGTGTTATCCTGTGGGGCTTGTGCATAGATTGCTTTTTTGTCAGTAAAGGCATCATCGATTTCTGTTTCTGAGATGATAAAGTATTGTTGTGTTGTGTGTTTTATGTTGTGTTGTGTGTTGTGTGTTTTATGTTGTGTTGTGTGTCTTTCAGTGAAGGAACTGCTGACCATCTGTCCTGACGCCTACACTGCCGCCGCCAACAGTCACGCTCTGGTCATCTGCACCGAGTGGGACGAGTTTGCCGTAAGTCTGCCCTGATGGGAGGAAGGTGGCAGAATGGTTAAGATGCCTATCTGCCAGTGCAGTGTCAGTGAGGGTCTGAGTTCCAGTCCTCCTCTCTCCCTTTCTTCCAAGTGGGACTGCAAAATCAAACTGAGTATCTGGTTAGTCGGAGGAGACGATAAACTGAGGTTACATGTGCAGTATGCACTTGGCGCACTGAAAAAGAACCCATGGCAGTATAAATGTTGTCCTCTGGCAAAATTCTGTCGAAGAAATCCACTTTGTTAGGTAGACAAATGCATGCACTCAAGACCTGACTGGCAAATCTGGTTACGCTGCTGTCGGGCATCTGTCTAGCAGATGTGGTGTAGCGTATATGGATTTGTCAGAACGCAGTGATGCCTCCCTCAGAAACTAGAACTGAAACCGCCCTTGTTTTCTCTGCTGCTCCTTCCTCCACCCCCCACCCCCAACTCCCCCATTCCACTGACAACTCTCTGACACACGCACACACACACACACACACACACACAAAGACACACACACACACACACACACACACACACACACACACACACACAAAAGACTGGAACATTCTCTTAGGTCCAAGAGCACCTAGCCAAACAGGTATCAAAAACAGCACATTCCCTTCGATGAATCGTTAAAAAGCAAGATATTCATTTGGATTCTGTACTGTAGCTTTTCGATTCGCTTGTTTTACCTATATTATCATATGCATCCGAGATTTGGTTCCCATGGGCTGAAACTAAAACTACCAGTTCATTCAATACAGGAATGACATATTTCTTTAGAAACTGTGTTTCTTCAAAATATTCACATGAACAAATGCATATAAAATTTTGCAAACTGCTTCTCGGTGTACATACTAAAACAGTGAATCTGCCAACTCCAGCAGAATTTCCAGTTGGAATTCATATTGCATGCAGAGTTCTTGGCCACTGGACTCGTATTCTGGATGCACATGATGACTTCCATGTAAAAAATGTCTGTATACCCATGATGAACCAACCAGAAACAATTGAAAATCACTGGATACTATTTGTAAAGAATATTCTTCACAATGTAGGATTAGGTCATGTTTGGAATAATCAGTCGACATTTAGTAACAGCAGACTTAAATTCACATTACATCAACAACTAAGAAATAGATGTACACAATTTTGGAGACACAGAAAAACTGAATACAACAGATTAGACTTCTACAACAAAATTAAAAGAAATGATTATCAAATTGAGAATCATCAAACTGATGAGATCAGTCCTTCTCACAAACAAGCTCTTTGTCAACTCAGAATAAACGCACATAATTTAGATATTTAACGAGAAAGATATGCAAACATTCCCAGAGAAGAGATGTTATGTGATATATGTGAAGTTATGTGTGCGTGAGAATGACTGGTGCAAAAGTGCTTTGATTTGTCTATGCACAAGATTCAGCGCTATATAAATACCATTATTATTATTATTGTTAAGTTGTTGAAGATGAATTACATTTCTTAGATACGTGTATCTTATTCCATGATGTGAAACCATCTAATCACAACTGTACATCAGTATGATCATTGATCAAATGTGATCACTAGAAAAATACAAAACAATATCCTAAAACCAAGTGATTTATTCACCTGCGATGACTGTCCAAAAACAGTCGCCAACTATGTATTTCATTGCATGCGCATTGGATGACCGTTTATTTCTCTCTTCCTTTGGCACTTTGCAGTGTCTGTTGATCCTTGGGGTTTTGTGACAAGAAATGAAGTCGATCGAGTCAAGTCCAATTGAGTCACACACACACACACACACACACACACACACGAACAGTTGTTGTTGATGTTTTTTTTAATTGTTTTCAATGAATGTTCTTTGGATTTGTTATTTTTTATTGTTTTTACAGACTTTAATTCACACACACACACACACACACACACACACACACACACACACACACACACACACGTGCTCCTGCCGGTATGCACACATGTTTTTTTGTGGGTTTTTTGTTTGTTTGTTTGTTTCTAGATTCAGGTGAAAAGGTTAAGATCTATGTAATGGAAAAGTTTGAATATTCAGTCAGTACTGAAATGGATTACATTCATTTCTGTTAGTAAGTTGCTCTTTTGCATTCTTCTATTCCTTCTTTTTTTTTCTCTGTCATTAGTTTGATTTATTGACTTCATCAGTAGACTTCATCAGTAGTTGATTTATTGACTTCATCAGTAGACTTCATCAGTAGTTGATTTATTGACTGCTTGATGTCTGTTCTCAACCCTTCAGAACTTGGACTACAGAGACATCTATGACAAAATGCTCAAACCTGCATTCATCTTCGACGGACGTCTCATCCTGGACCACACTGCCTTGCAAGAGATCGGCTTCAACGTGGAGGTGATTGGCAAGCGTCTGTCGCGGGACATCAGTCGTGTGGTGCGGACTCCTGCTGCTGGCACTCAGTGAAGCCGGGGAACTGTTGCTGTTGCTTTGTGTGTGCGTGTGTGTGTGTGTGTGTGTATGAAAAGTGTTGCTGATTCATGCAGCACACAGTGGGGATCTATGACCAGGGTTTCTCTATTGGCTGAGGCCAGCAGCTTCCATCAATCAGTGACAATGCAGCTATGTATACTGCTCATGTTAGTGTCATTGTTGGGTACTTTTTGCTGTGAGGGGGTGTTTGGTTTCATCTGTGTTTGTCACCGTTTTTGTTGCTGTTTTTTTTTGTTGTTCTCTTGGTCTGAAAGTGTAGTGAGTGAGAGAAAGAGGGGGTGGGTGTGTGTGTGTGTGGTTGTGTTGTTGGGAATTGCACAGGGTTTGGATTTGAATGCAATTGTTGTTGTTTCTTTTTACAATCAAATAACTGGATCAGTGTATTTGATTTTTCTCTTCTTCATGTTTTCGTTCATGACTTTAGTGATCTTGGCTTTTTACAAGGCAACAGATTTCACATAGTGTAAACAGGGCTTCAAATTCAAGTTTTGGTGTCCTGCATTTATTGACTTTTTTTATGTGCATATATACATTTTGATTTATGGTTTAATTCTACATGAACAGATAATATGTGATTCTTCTACTGTGAGACTTTTTTGATTCCATGTCCTTCATGAATGTAGATGTTCACTTTAGAAACTTTGGAAAGCGTGATCCACATACAGAACAATGAAGGAACACCTGTCTGCTGTCAGTGACAGTGTCACATTGTTTGATATTGATGTTTTGTGCATTTTGCCATCAGTATTAAGAGAGAGAAGGTGAATTAGCAGACAGCACACACAAACATTTTGTATCATCAAAACATTGCTCATATACACTCTTGCACACAAACCCACAACACATGTGTATGTATATGCATAGTTGCAGTATAGCTTCTTTGGTTGTTTTTTTTAAGTCTCATAAAGAGGAAATCATGTTTTCCCTTCAATGATTCAGTTGGTGTGACTGGTGGATAATGTCCAAACTAAAGCTTCCATTGACAAATGTTCATACCTCATGAAAAGTGCCCTTTAGATTTTGGATCATGAATATAGCCTGACTTATACTGGCACAGGATTTTTGTTTCCTATTTCTTATAACATGCATCCAAAAAATCATGAATGAAAAGGTATTTCATGAATAAGATTCATAGAGTCAAGCACACCTTAAGTTTCAATACTCTTACGATGTCCATATCTTCAATAGATTTATATTATTTGTATTTTCATATCCATCATTATTAGTTTTCTCAAAGGCTAGCTCAAAGTACAGGACAGTTTTACCATTCTCATATAAATCATTAGATGAAAAAAAAAAAAAAAAAGGACCACTTTTATAGAAAGTGCATCTATATCTGTCATTTGAATATGTGTTCATCATCTTCTTCAGTATTCTACCTTCAAGATAAATTTGGAATCGTTTTGATTTTACTTCATTGATGATATTTATTATATTGAAAGTGGTGATTAGGTGAATAGATTTACCAGTAGTTTAACATCCTATTTATCACATGTGATTTTTAAAACAATAATGAAAAAGAAAAGTAAAGGTGATGATCAGTATTCTCTGTCGTGAGGTGTGATGCATAATACAAATCCACTTATTAGTTGTTATTCTTCTCGTTTGAAATGAATGTGTGTTTTGGGGGGTTTTTTTTGTTTTTTTTGCTTTTTCTTTTCTTTTCTTTTTTTTTTTACACTGGAAGTGCACTTTGATAATTAAAAAAGAGAGTGTAGAAGGTTTTCAAAAAAAAAAAAAAAATCAGTGACAATGATATTGTGCAAAAATATGTTAGTGGAAGAAAAAGACTAATTGATTTATTGATAGAACATTCACAATTAAAAGTTGGTGATTTCAGTAGACTTGAAATGAATCAAAATGTTACAACTGGGTTTTTGTTGTTGCTGTTGTTGTAGTTACTTTAATAATTAAAAAAAAAAAAAAATCAAGATTGATCTTTAAAAAGATAGAGAATGGAGCATCACAGGGCCACCTTTTTATTTTGTTTATGTGTTTGTTTATTTCAAAAAGTCAAGATTGACTGTTTCTCTCAGAGGATTTATCTGCTGTGAAATGATAATATTTCAGTCTGGCTATACGTGAGTGATGTGTGAGTGATATTTTGACAGACTTGAGGGTAGTTAGTGACAATTGTTTTGGCAGGTTCCTTTTTCTTTTTTGTCCTTTTTTTTTTTAAACGCGTACTTATTCAGATTCCAATTTTCAATTCATGCCCTATTATACTATGCATTGGTTGTAGACACAGAGGTGTGTGCATGTGTACATTTATGCAAGCATGCATTCTTACGAACACATTCACTCACATTGTGCAAATGCATGTGGGCTGATTGTTTACAGTAAGATGCTCGGTCTTAACGTCCTGTTGCTCACTTACCCCCACAGTTAGAGCCTTCAAACCTTACTGTCATTTTTCATTCGTGTCAGATAAAAAAATCATGGAAAGGAAACATTGTGCCTGAAAGTGCGTAAATGAAAAAGTTTTCACATGCGGCAAGAATGGAAAATTCTGGAGTATCTTTTAAAAAAAAAAATGACTGCAAAAAATAATAATCTGATCTGTAAAACGATTGTGTATTGTGACTGAATAATATATATTTCAGACTGATCTGTGAAATGATGTTTGATGTTACTAATCATCTTCGGTCTGATTTGGTGTGTGACGTTATTCATAATCTACAGTTTGATCTGAGAAAAATGATTGTGTGATGTGACTGATTAACTTCAGTCTGATTTGTTGTGTGATGTTACTAATTACAAAAGCCATGTTTATTTAAAACAAAAAGGAGAATTTGATTGTCAGTCCTTACAGTTGCATAGTAGATTAAACCTGCGTGGAATATGTTTATTGTTCTGCAGAAATGTGATGATGCTGAATTGATTTTTAACAATCGGTGGGAAATATTAAAGAGGTGTGTCAGTGAGTTTGTCTGTGTATGTCTTTTTTTTTCTTCTTTTTTTAGACTTGAAGCATATGCTGAATCATTGCATTAAAATGTTTAAAAATGCACAAAACCAGTACAAATGTAGTGCTCTAGTATGTTTGAAGTATCAATAAGATTATTTCTTCTTTTTTTCCCTTCCTTTTTTTGCTAATTTGTGTTCTTAACAAGTTCAGGAAATGTGTTGATTTTAAGGACCAATAACTGATGCACATGTTTCTGTATGTCGTACACTTTTGATGTCATGAAAATTGATATTTTCAGTTAATGGCAATGTATATGCTGTTTCACTTTGCATGTCTGGTGTTGTTGTTGATGACATTGGTACTTGTGTGAAGAGGGTCAGTGGTGTTTTCCTGTGCCGGTATGGTGTCATCGGCTTCACTTTTTTTCTTTTTCTTTTTGTGCCTGAGAATTTTGGGAAATTTTGCTTTCTACATTTTGATGGTGGTAAATGGTGATGGGGTGATGACAAGGCTGCCATGGGGTCCAGTTAGGTTTGGGAAGACTTGACAACGCTGTGTTCTCATATAACATCCCAGCGTCAACCAGGCTGAGAGATGCAGACACCTGCAGTGTTGGTTAGGAAATGTGAGCAACACTCCCAACAATGCATCTATGATGACCATGTACACTTCTTGAGCACACATTTGTGTCTGTGAGTGTAAGCTGCCAGTGTTTGGTTGACACGGGACTGTTGAATGTTCCTGTTTGTGTTCATTGCTGTCACAACACTGTTGAATGTTCCTGTTTGTATTCATTGCTGTCACAACACTGTTGAATGTTCCTGTTTGTTTTCATTGCTGTCACAACACTGTTGAATGTTCCTGTTTGTTTTCATTGCTGTCACAAGACTGTTGAATGTTCCTGTTTGTTTTCATTGCTGTCACAAGACTGTTGAATGTTCCTGTTTGTTTTCATTGCTGTCACAACACTGTTGAATGTTCCTGTTTGTTTTCATTGCTGTCGCGACACTGTTGAATGTTCCTGTTTGTATTCATTGCTGTCACATCACTGTTGAATGTTCCTGTTTTCATTGCTGTCACAACACTGTCACAACACTGTTGAATGTTCCTGTTTGTTTTCATAGCTGTCACATATTCACCTGCCAGTTTCTGATGAAATCCAGAGAATCTCTTCCAAGTGGTGTGCTATTTTGATCATGTGTAATCCAGATTCAGGCTATGGTCTTGCAACTTCTAGCACATTCAACAAACTCGATAACAGCATTCCCGTGCACACATACACAGACGTGTGTTATGTGCTGTCACACACGTATGTATACAAACACATCCATTTTCACAACATACAGACACACACAGAGCAATGACAAAAACAGCCCTGTTCACCACATTTGTTTGAATTTGCAGAGGAGAATCACTACATGGCATGATTAAAAATTATTTGCTCGACAAATGGTTGGTAGCATAGAAGACTAAATCATCAAAATACAGTTTGGTAAAAACGGAGGAGAATAAATCATCAAAAGAAGTTATGTGAAGGAAATCATGTGCTATATAAACGACTGCCTTGGGGTGTGAGTTTGCACAAAGTTACAGACGTGAACTTTTAGTAAACATTTGGTGCAGGTCCTCTTAATTTTATGACAATGTTTCAATTGTATTTTGTCAGCTTGAAAAAATAGAAAGAAAACTGAAATGGAAGCATCTTTATAGTAATTTTGTTTGACAAAACAACAACAACAAAATCATATGTGCAAGAAACGGTATGTGGTTAGTCTCACTGTGAATATTGTCAGTTCTGAATGAAAGGGAAATGTGCTCTCCAACATTGCAGTTGAAAGACAACAGTTTTCAGAGCATCAGGCCTCAAATAAAGATACAACACGTCCTGACCCCAATAGCACACAGCAGATCTGTGGATATATCCATGAACATCATAGATGTTATTTCTGATTTTCTGTCAGTTCTTGATGGCCTTTCCAGTCTTGTGTTTTTATAAAGCCTGCACAATCTCCTTTGTCCTTTACTCATTCAAGTTTGTGGTGTGTTCCGCATTGCACAAGAACCACTGTACATGGATATATTTCTCATTTCCTGCATACTTCTTGATGATGCATTTCACATTTCTCCAGCAGCTTGTGTGAGTTTGTGAACTGTTTCTTCATAATGTGTGAGTGTTTTTTTGTTGTAGTTTTTTTGTCATTGTGGTGATTTCACATCATTCATGGCTTTCACGAACAAAGATGTTTAAAGATTTAAGGGCTGAAATCCCAGTGGATCTGGTTCATGGAGGATGCGTTTGATTTCTGCATTGTGAACTGTACCATGAATGTTACTGTGTGACTGCCAATCATTGATCATAATCCCGCAGTGTGACGACACATCTTCACAAACAACGTCTGTCACTATGCTGTGGAGTGTGTGTGCCCTTCATCATCATTGCCACCATGACAGTGGTCTCCCCTGCTTTCTTCTCTTTCGTCCTCCTCCCACCCTCCCAATAAAACAGAGCCACCACAAAAAAAAAAAGTTTTTAAATACAAGCCTGACTGCATAATTGTATAATTGCCCTGCGTGCGAGGAATCAAGTGACATGGAATCGATTTGAATTTGAATTCAATGTTTTCTCTCCTTGCTGTCAAAGGAGATTTTTTTTCCTGAAGAGAATTGTGGGCACATTTAAATGGTTTACTGTTTTATATCCTCCTGATTTTGAGAGTGAAATGCCTCAGCTTCAACTGACAAATAACCAGTTCACCGGCCTTTGAGGCTCAACGTGTTAACAATGGGACCAAGCAGTTGTTAATGCTCATGTGGAAAATACACACAAATGAGTGTGTGTGTATGTGTGTTTCTCCCCTGAGAAATCTTGATAATGTAGAAGGAAATGGGTTCAAAATGTAGTCAGACAGCAGCATAGCGTTAGAAGTTTGCAGAAAGTATTATCTTTGGTTATTGTTTTTTCTAAGTTGGTGATGGTGATGATTTTACTTTTCTCTCTCTCTCTCTCTCACCAGTTTTATCATATATCATGCTTCTACTTAAACAAATCTAAAAAAGTATGAAAGATTTGTCATCTTTTTTTCTTTTCTTTTTTTTTTGTCTCTGTGGTGGTGCCTTATATACCCAAGGTAAGTGTGAAAGAAGGAACTTCCTCATGGCTTGGGTCCCCATGCCCTCATCCAACCCCTATCCCATTTCTGTATCCCCCTACACCCTCTTCCTCCTCCTACCCCACCCCCCATCCTGCCCCCCCCACCAATGCCCCCCCACCCCCACCACTCCCCCAAACCCCTCCCCAGGTCCCCGCCCCCTTTGCTTTCTTCATCCATGGTTTCCTCTCACTCTTGCAGAAGCAAGACAGCATGGCGTGTGCGTCTGGTGAGGCAGGAAGTCTGCGGAGTGAGAGATGGAGGGACGGGTGGTGTGGATGTGGGTGCAATGATTGACCAGGTGGTTGAGCGGCACACTCAGTCACACACCACATTCATTCATTAAAGTGACTGGACCGGTCTTCCAGCACCTGTGTTGTTTGTATGTCCACAGTGGTTCGTTAGTTTATGAACGAGTGCACATGTGCATGGGTATGAACAAACTTATGGCCAAACATGTCGATTTGGTTTCTTATTGAAAAGGAAGAGAGAGAGAGAGAGAGGGGGTGTGTGTGTGTACATGTTTGCATGGGCAAAGGTGTATGCAAACATGCTTGTAGAAAGCGTTCCATTGGACTTCCAGAATTTGGTTCTACAGAGTTATGTTTTTGTTTTTTGTCTTTAAATTTTTATTTACATCATGAAAAAAAAAACAAAAAAAAAAAACTGGCCAGCTCTCTCACAAATGAAAACAGAAAATATTCTCATGAGTCTCAAACCAAAAAAAAAAAAAAAAGCATTAGTTGAATAGACACAATTTTTAGTTATTGTCAACTGAGTCCAGGAGGGAAGCTGTGGAGAAAGGTGAAGAGAGAAGAAGAAGAGATAAGAGGGAGAAGAAGAAGAGAGAAGAGGAGGAAGGAAAGGAAGCAGCCAGGTAGGTCCAGTCCATATCTCACTTCCTGCACTAGAGCCTGCAGATCAAGGACTGTGATAAGAAAGTATAGGTAGAGCTAGACAAGACAAGGTCTTCAGAGAAGACCCTCCCTTCCTCCCTCCCCCTCAGTCAAGTGTTTTGGCCCTTAACTCCTTTCACTCTAAGGGGCACCCAGGTCATGACTCCTGGATGCCCTTGTATTGCCCCTTTTTTTCTCCAACCTGGTCCTCAGCAGGTTCAAACCCACGCCTCCAGGGTGGTCACCACTTCAGGACTGAATCACCTTTCTGACACTTTTTAACCACTGAGCCATCATATGCCTAGTTTGAGTAGTGAAATTTAATCCGTATGAAGTTTACTTTCATTCCTCCTCGACCAGATCCTGATTCTGCTGCTGCTGCCATTGCCTTGAGAGCCCTTGTCCTCTCTCTGCCAGAAATGACAGCCGTTTCATAAAGCTGTAGGCAGATGTGCTTACAAACCCTCTTGCACCAATCTCTATGGCGAGGACTTTGGCTTGGAAGCCAGATTCTCTCAGGCTGCTGGCTAGACTAGCATACTTCTCAGTCTTGTAGATGTGAACTTCCTCCAGTTTGCTTTTGTACGGCACAGCGAGCTCAATCAGAATCACTTCCAGATCAAGGACTGGTCTCTCCAGTCATCAGAAATCATGCAGCCATATGGCATACATCTTCCCACCAATCTTCCTATGCAAACCAACTGCCATTATCCATCATTCCTTGCTGTGTACAGGGACCCACAGCACTGAACCAATACACAGCAACAGGCCGCACTCTTTCACACACACTCAATGATAATATTCACTCCTCACAGTCTAAATAAATAAACTTTTATTCACTGTAATTTCAGCCAAAAAAATAAAGATGATAACCGCATTTCATTCTGCGAGCAAAGTAAGTGCAGTTTTTATTTATCAACTTGCTTCAAGCAGCACATTGCTGGAACACACACACACACACATACATACCATGTTCAATCAGCAGTATTGGTAGTCATCTTTGTAAGCTGTGCACTTTCAGTACATAACCCATCTTTAACAAGGATTCCCTCTTTCTGTTATTAAACTCATGTCACAGTTTTAGTGAGAATAACTAACCACTTAGGCATGAAGTGTGATCAAAAACTAAAGCATGCCCAAACAAAAAAAACACATGTACACCACAGGACCCACACAAAACCTGAAGAACCAACCTGACCATGCTTGCAAAATTAAGTGTTGCTTCCATACATCTTCCTTGTGTTTATGAAATGCAACACAGCAGTGTCACACACTTACAACTTTAAAAGTGTGAAAACAGAAATCTCTGCAGCCAGGACAAGTTGAATACTCAACAGTTTTCAAGTCCAGATCTAACGTTCCAAAGCAGCAATAGGGGCAGTGAGTTCGTATCCACTGTCTGTGGCTGAGCACAGGAAGGTGGGGTTCGCTCCTCCCCCTCCAACAAAGTGGGGTACCCTTTTTAAACCTGGACGGAGCGAAGAAAATGGGAGTGAAGTCTTTCCCAAGGACACAACACTATACTGACACAGGACCTCCAACTCTGATCACTGGGGGTCGCTGGATCACAGGTCAAACGCCAAACCAAAGCTGCCACACTGCCCCCTTCAACAATTTAGGTGTGCTAAATCTCCTCAAAACATCAGTACTCCACTGCATTCAACAGTGCTTACACACTAATGGGTAACTGACAGGAAAAAAGGAAAAGAATCCTGCAATCCCTCCGTGGGTGACAAACTCAGCAGCACCCAAGGGTCAATCTCCAACAATTACTGTTACAAAAATTCTCACTTAAAAAAAAAAATTTAACCAATACATTATACAGTATCCAACAAAGAAAATGAAGGCTACGTTTATACCTTAAGTACACAATGTAAATTCTTTCAACTTTGTCATACATATGTTTGAAACCAGAAAAGCAAACAAGAAGAAAAAACAGACAATGTGAACAAACAAAAAAGTGAGAAAAAGTATAACACCCGAGATCAGAATGCCAAGACATAAATTAAAACTGAGTCAACATATCTGCACCCTTTTCTCCCACACTGCCCTCCTATACATATTGCTCATATCCACGTAACCCAAGCACCAATCAAAACAAAACAACCGTTATTCTTTCTTGTTTCTTTTCCCCCTTTTAACAATGTAATCAAATAAAGACACAGCATCATTTGCTTTAAACACCGTAATCAGATAATTTAAAGAAAGAAACCAAATCAAACATCAAGCAAATCATTGGATCAGCCAACAAGAAAATACAACAGGTCACCCACAACCATCATAGTCCACCAACTGCAGACTGATGAGTCCAACAAAGTTTCCATTTTAGGGAGGAGTCATGAACTTGGAGAATGATCCATATATGCTACACCACACCTGCTAAAAAAAAACAACAATATATATATATATTATATATATATCTATATACGGGAGTCTCCCATGTCAATGCTTATAAAAACTAAATAACTATATAGAAGCTGCGGCCTGAACTAGGCATGAACTCAAGTGCTGGTCCGGCCTTGAGGGCCTGCACAGTTTAACAGTGAATCCCACAACTAATCCCAATGTCTCACAGTTATATCCAATAACACATAACTCTTTCCAGTCCCCCATGCCAGTCCTTAGATTCACATCTGATAAACTGTGTTATTTTACAGCTGGCAATATGGGAATACATACATATATATATATATCAATCTCCCAGGTCAACAGATGTGCAAGTGCCTGAAATCCCTCTGTGTATATAAAATTCTGTTATCCATGTCAGCGTTCTAGGGGTTATGGAAACAAAAACAAAACTGACATGCACCCCCCCTCCCTTGAAAGTGGAGTATGACTGCTTACACGGCGGAGGTGAAAACGGTCATACACATAAAAACCCACTCATGTATACAAGTGAATGTGGGATTTGCAGTCCACAAAGAAAGTAGAAGAATGAATGTTTTTTTGAGAGAACCAACACTGTGAGTGTCTGCACCTCTCTGCCCCACTGATGCAATCTTTCTGCCCGCCTTACCATTTATTTACCTTGTGGTAAGTCAGGCTCACTGTGGCAGGCATGTGACGTGGTCAGCGAGCAGTCTGTATACTTTGAAAAAATATCTAAACATCTAGTAACATCAGATTGGTTGACTGATATATGTGACAGATCTGTAAAGGACTGATTCCATTAGCATTCAAACTTCTATACAACAGTAACAAAAGCAAAAGAATTCAATCACCATTTTAAAGACAATGTCAAATTGATCCAAATGTTTTGTTTTCTGAAAGATGGTCACTACAATTTATCAACTGTGTGGGTGAAGAAGTGTATACTTACTATAATAATTATGTTCAAATTCCTCGTTCATCTTGCTATGAGGAAAGTAGAATAAATCATTGTTCACAAGCATCTGTGGCAATTCACAGCGATTTTCGTGAGGTCATGTAAAATGGCGAAAATGGGTCACAACAACCTCCTGAAATTTAACACAACTGCAGACGCCACGCTTGAAGTTCAACCTTACCCTGTCAACACACCCATTCTGAGCCACCCTACTTTTGAATCATTTTATTCTTTCTAAATTCATTTCAAACTGCTCTTGGCGTTCAACTACATGTACTGCTGGCATATATATATATATATAAAACAGTGATGACAGTGACTTGGAGTAATGTCATACTGTGATGCCCCTGGAGTAGGAATAAACACATTAATAATAAACTAACTACATGACAGAAACAAGCAAACTGCACGCACAGCCCTGCCCTGACACCTCAATCATGTTGTGTTTCAACATGGTTATAGAAGAGTCCCTGTCACTTAACTCACCCTGAATATTGACAACAACTACTTAGGGTTTCACCAATTGCAGGAATATGTGAAAAATTTCACTTGCTCACAAAACAGGTAAGTCAAATATCATACTGACCCCCCCCCCCCCCCCACACACACACACTGATATTCAACCCCCCCTCCCCCTTCCCCCACACCACATACACAAGCACACACACCAGTACCCAAAGCCACGCATACAGTGATACACACACACACCACATATACATACACATACACACTGACTCACCACACACACAAACCAGCCTGCCCACACACAAATCAGACAAAGCATGGACGTGAGAAAGCACACAGTGTGATTCCCAGCAACCATGTAGCACCATCACTCACTGCCTGTCAACTAACTGAAACTGGGGGTGGATGGGGATGGGAGGGAGGGAGGGAGTGGAAGGAAGGTCAATCAGGAAAGGAGGAGGGGGAGATGTTTTTTTAATGTTTTTTGGGGGGTTTTGCTGTTGTTTTTAGTCTGAATTTCCATCCAGTGCCAGCAGTATAAGCAGTGACCAAACACACACATGCAACAAGCAGACTTAGATCATGTCCAGACTTTTGTCAGACCATATATATGACAGCCATCGAAAAACATTAAAAGGATAAAAGTCCCAAAGCTTTTCATGGCCATACTGGCAGTGAACGCATACCCCCTGTGTCCAGTAGGAAGGCCAGGCCCAATGCTCTCCTTCGGCCGTTCTAACTTTCCCCAACCAAAGTCAGTAACCCATGCACACCTGGGTGGAGTGAGGACAACCAGAATAAAGACTGAAGTGCCCTTCCCAAGAACACAACATCATGCTCAAACAGGGCCTCCAACCTTCACCACTGGTCAACACAGGCCAGGAAGTCAAACACCTAACCCATTCTGCCATGATGCCTCCTACTGTCCATCCTCTAAAGGTAGTCAACACAGTGATATACCGTTCACATTCAACCCACCGCCAACAAAGTGAGATCTCTTATCTATTGCCACTCCTTTCAGTGACTTCACAAAATGCAGGTGCTATCTACAGGCTTCACAAAAAGTTAAGCACCACTTGGGGAACTTGCAGTTTTCCTCTTGGTGGCAAGGTGAAGTAAATGATGCTGGATTTCCAGCAAACAGCAGTGAATGCAGTCAATGTGATGAGCACCCCTCATAACCATAGCAGGGTTCGTCACTAACGGGAGCGCTGAGCGGAACGCTCTGAAAAAAACAAATTGCGCTCTGGAAAATTCCTTGACTCAGAGCGCTTGCGCTCTTGATTTTGAAAAGACATAAGCATACACTACTGTATCTAAATTGTTATTCCATTGTCCATCACAAACAAGAGTCAAAAGCGCGATCGTTTTGCATTTACCGAAGTTTGAAAGCCGTCTGTTTACGTTTTGTTAGTTCAACCGGAAGTAGGCCTAGTGAATCAGGGGAGGCTATGCAAAAGACCGCTCTTCAGACTTGAAGAGTAGAAAAGTGGAGCGCACGATCGATTTCGCGGCCGTGCAAAATCAAAATGCTGAAATATTTGATCCAAAAAAGGTGCTCTCTTGCAAGTGCATTTCTATTCTTTACAAGTGAAAGCCACAACCATCATTTATAAACCACTGAATAACTTTATTTCTGTTTGAAATGTGATTTTACAGGTGCATTTTTCAAGCTGTTCATGTTGCACGTGTGCCTGAAACGGCCATCAATGTGTCCAATGAGACCAGTAGTAGACCATACGAAGCCTGCACATTTTAGATTCACAATCCCTCAGATTAAAAAACAACAACAAAAAACTCAACATTTTATGAAAATATACCTGCTTTTATGGAGTGGTGCTTAGCCTTTTGTGAAGGTTGTATTTCCAACAAGGTTACTGTTGTCACTTTTGGGACAGGGGGAGGGGGGGTGTTATCCTTTTTTTTCAGCTTATTTACAGCATCAAGAAGTCCATGTCCTCACTTTAAACTTGTGGGGAAAAAGAGAAAGTTATAAACTTACATACCTCTTCTGTCAACCAGCCAGTGTAAAAGAGTAACATTTATTTCGGAACAAAAAAAATGGAGGGGAGGGAGGGGATTTTCCCATTCAAAGCGGTTTCAATCAACGGTAGTTTCACACCTGTTCTCCTTGGCCCTCTCTGTCTACTCTTGTCATTCAGCAACTTGAAAGGCAAAAACCTGAACGCTTCATCTTGCAGCACACAGAAACAAACCTATACATGTAAAGTAAAACAAATGTAGATGCAGCAGAGTAATCAATGACAGACCCATTACTTTCCTCCAATATGTCAACAGCCATGGTAATCTGTGATCGCACTCTAATTCTAATTCGCTTCACAAACAAAAAAAGAAATCAAAACAACAAAAATTAAATCAGGGGAACAAAAATAGTTCATGGGGTGGAAAAAGTCACCCAAACCATCAAAAAAGAAATTAAAATAACATGAAATAAATAAATAAATAAAGTAAAATCAATGAAAATTGGGACACACAAAAACCAACAGCAGGTAATCCAAACCTGAGGTGAGAGAAAAAAAAACCTTTCGCTTCCTGTCTATACAGACAGCAGTTGACTAGCCAAGGAGAAACACATCACTTTTTTTTCTACCTATACACACAGCAAGCTGTCAGCTGCTGTCTGCTGCCAATTCCTCACTGTTTCTGTCCTGCTCTCCACCAGGGGGCGGTGCTGAGGCATCATGCGAGGGCGTGTCTGTGGCGTCGGACAAGGGAACGCTTGGCGTCAGTGTGTTCAAACACGGGTCGGTGATGGCGTTTTCTGTGGTGGTCTCTTCGCACTGGGTGGTGGGGGGCGTGTCCTTGGCACGGAGCTCCTGGATGATGCGTTTGACAGCCACCAGCCACTGATGTACCTGAACACAACACACTTTCCTTCAGTTTCAATTTCTCAACAAGGCGCACTGGGTTCACAAAAAAGGAAATTTTCTTCCTAAAATTATGTTTAAATAACATACTTACCGTGACCCACTAGTGCAGACTCCGGCAGGGGTCTGACATTCCTGTCCAGTGCAAACTACTATCTGCCTATGCAGAGAAAACGAAAGTAGATACGACCGATAACCTCCAGGAAGTAGGAAAAATCCATATACATGCTACACCACATCTGCTCAGCGGATGCTTGACCAGCATCATATTTTACACTTTAAACTATGAGTGGTATTAGACAGAAATCACAAGACCTGATTGACAAATAACTTTTTCCTTCCTTATATACCTGCTGAGAATGGTTAAATCACAAGATGTGATTGACATGTACGCATACTTTTTACTTCCATACATGCCATTCCTTTTCAAGCAGTCTACACAATCTAGGTACTCCATTCCATTATCTACATTCTACAGATCCACATCTCTTTCTTCCAGGTGTACCTGTGTGTGTTCTGTGCGATTGCTGGCAGTGAAACAAACAATGATGCAAGCTGAACTGCTTACCACAGATGCATGTAACATTTTTACTATACTTTATCTTCAGCGCATCAAGTTTTATACGGAAGAAAGTAGAGGTTATTAATCTTGTATAGCAAGCTGATGGATTCGGTATCTTTTCTTTAATAATATTCTCCGGGAATAATGTTAAAAACTTTAACTTCCATCAGTTATGAAGTCGACCCCATGCTGATTTTTCTAACAAAGTGTATGCCTCTTTTACGGAGAGATGGACATGTATTTTTGTCGATTTTTCTGAATCTTGTGTGTGTGTGTGTGTGCGCGTGCTTGCATGCACATGTGCTTGTGCGTGCCTGTGTTGTTCTCGTGTGCTTTGATTTTGGCTGACGTGTTATCACACAGCACTCTGGGAGGTCTGTAAGCCCTGTACAGAGGTACTAGCGTCACTGTTGACTGATGCACGGGCACTGACCTCTGCCGTGTGGTTGATCATCAGAGCCAGGTGCAGTTCATGGGCCTCCTCCATCTCATGCTTCTGCACAGCTGGGGATCACCAACACATTGGTCGCCATTAGACAAACACAAACAGTGATACAGCAGGCAAAAAAAACAAAAAAAAAAACAAAAAAAACAAACAAAAAATCAACAACAAAAAACAACCCCACAACCCCCCCACCCCCCCCAATAACCCGAACAGAAGAATGAGCAAATAAAAGTATGTGTGTGCGTGTTTGTGTGTGTTTGTGTTGTGTGTGTGTGTGTGTGTGTGTGTATGTGTTTATGTTTGTGCGTTCGTGTGTGCATGTGTGCGTATGTGTATGTGGGAGGGTTTGTGCATGTGTGTGAATGATAATAGTTTAAGGTACACCATTTCTTAACTTCCTCAGTGTCAGTTTATTTGTATTTGAATTTGTTTTTTTTCTTTTACAGCACATGTCAAACAGTGATTTTCCATACCTGCATATAGACAGCAAACCAGTCTTAAGTCTTGCACACACACAAATGACAAAGTTCCTGTTCTCCTCTAACGCAAATGACAAAGTTCCTGTTCTCCTCTGAACACAAATGACAAAGTTCCTGTTCTCCTCTGAACACAAATGACAAAGTTCCTGTTCTCCTCTGAACACAAATGACAAAGTTCCTGTTCTCCTCTAACACAAATGACAAAGTTCCTGTTCACCTCCAAACACAAATGACAAAGTTCCTGTTCTCCTCTGAACCCAAATGACAAAGTTCCTGTTCACCTCTGAACACAAATGACAAAGTTCCTGTTCTCCTCTGAACCCAAATGACAAAGTTCGTGTTCTCCTCTGAACCCAAATGACAAAGTTCCTGTTCTCCTCTGAACACAAATGACAAAGTTCCTGTTCTCCTCTGAACCCAAATGACAGTTCTCCTCTGAACACAAATGACAAAGTTCCTGTTCTCCTCTGAAACCAAATGACAAAGTTCCTGTTCTCCTCTGAACACAAATGACAAAGTTCCTGTTCACCTCTGAACACAAATGACAGTTCTCCTCTGAACACATATGACAAAGTTCCTGTTCTCCTCTGAACACAAATGACAAAGTTCCTGTTCTCCTCTAACACAAATGACAAAGACATAACCAAAGCAAATGATGTCAATAACAAAGACATAAATAAGACAATAGACAAAGAAGATAAAAACAAGTACATGATAAACAAGATGAATAACATAAATAACACAGACAACCAACGTAAAGAATATAAAACATGAATAAGACAAAGATAAATAATCAACAAAGACTAAAATAAGAGAAACAGCATAACACAGACAACAAAGACAAAATATATTAGACAAATAACTAAGCATAAATAACAAAGACATAATAAACAAGACAAATAAAAAACATAAATAACAAAGAGATAACAATACTTTCTCTTTTCTAACTGACCTGCGACCAGACTGCCCAGCTGACTTTTGACCGGGGGGGATATTTTGCCGGCGGACCAGCACTCTTCCATCAGGCCCAGCTTCTTCCGCACATCCTCCATGGCCCGACCCTGTTCCGTTCGGTGACACAGCCATCAGCAGTCATCAGCCAAAACTATTTCCCTTTTTGTCAGTGTGTTCTTTGATTTTTCAATAATCATTTCATGAATTGCTGTCAATAATAATCTCCCACACTCTTAAGTCTGATGTCTTATTTTTAACTCACTGAGCCCTGCACCCGAGCATTCCTCTGCATCAAAACTGGACTCATTAAAATGGCTCTCACTTTTCCACAAATGCATTAACTGCAACGAACGGGAACTAACCACTTCAGCATTTCCAGATGTGTCTATGTAACCTGAAAGAAAAACAGTATATTTACTGCACATCAATGTAGCATGGAAGCCTGCCAAGGCTGTAGACTCCCCAGGGCCGAATGGGTTAAAGCATCTTCTTTGTCAGTAATTTTATGACAAACAATTGCACCATGAATCACCTTGCAAGCACCCATGTCTACACTGTGTGTGGGAAGTCTGCATTTAATTTCAGTGCTGTTTCTGTGTACTGAAGTTTGCCTAAACCAGTTTCATTTCCTAAATCATCACATAAAAATGTGTACAACTTATCATCAAGCAAGCAAATACATAGACCATCTTGCATCCACATATTTCAAAGAGAAATTCAGAGTGAATGCAACAGGGTCAAACAACATACACACCTGAACTGACTCCTTCACCGAATCCAATGCTGAAACCAGGCCATCCTTCACGAATGGCAGAAGTGACTCTTCTGACTCCAGCGACAAATCTGCCAAGAGATCCGGCAAATCCTTGACCTTCACCTTGGTGGAGGCGCCCCCCGTGGACCCACTGGCTGCTGAGACTGGGGGGGTTGGGGAGAAGAGGGTGGGCTGCTGCGTGGAGTCGGCTGTGGGGCTGAGGGTGGGGACGAGGAGGGGGAGAGGAGTGGGGGTGGAGGTGGTGCTGACAGGGGGGAGAATCTGGATTGGGGGCAGACGTGGGGGCCCTTCCGATGGATTCAGTAGTGGGGATGTTCCTCCTGTCAAAAGTTGAAACAGTCATGAGTTGTGTGTGTGTGTGCGTGTTTTATTCTCTTTACATTTATAAAACTTAAACTTACATTCAGTATTCAAAATATCTAAAATCTAAACTGGTATTCTGACAGTTTTTGTTGTAATCAGTGTCATCATTATTTATCCACTGGTAATATCACTATTCACTCTCTTATTTTGTACCTTATCAACTTTTTTTTTCTTTTCTTGTGTAATTCGATAAGTAGAAATTACTAACACTATTATAAACAAAAGAATCATTCAAGATACTGATCAGTTTGGCATGTACACATACACACAGGCACACACACTAATTTACATGTAGCAGGCATGCTTCACACACAATCATATGGACACAAACTTGGAAGTGATCCAGAACACAAGCAGGTACTTGCAATCTGGTACTAAACCTAAATCACACACACACACACACACACACACACACACACACACACAGAGAAGCATGTGCATACGGACACACACATTTAAAAGCACATGTACATACAAACATTAAGTCATACCTTCTGGGACAGCAGAGCCGGCAGAAGGGGACATAGGGTATGCCACTCTCTTGTTCAGCTTGGTGTGCTGCGGAGAACTGGTTCCAAAATGGGCAGCACTCACAGACCCCTGGTAATCAAACATGGGAGGGTCGTTCCACCCACGGTCCGTGTTACCTGCAAAAATAGTGGAGTCACACAGAACATGGTGAACAGCCATCTGTGTTTGTGCTGTTGTTGTCTCACAACCAGGACAAACACTGTAATCAGTAATGAACATTTCAAAATTACTTCTTAAATTCTATTCAATGCATTCTTCTTCTTGCTAATCTATCCACCCATCTATCTATCGATCTATATCTATGTGTCTGTGTGTGTGTGCATATATATATATATATACACTTATACAAAGTGAGAGAGAGAGATATATCGTATTATTCTTTTGTTACATTTGGCTTCATAAATTCTTGCATCATGATGACACCACCAGAGTTAGAAATGCTAACACAGGCAGCAAGAGAATGCCAGTTTTCATCTTGAGCACCAGAGATTCAAACACACAATGTTTTCTCTGATGCTCAACAGTGATCAAGCAGAACTCTTCAGCCAAGCACGCTTAGGATGGATACTGATAACTACGATCACAACCTTAAGTCCTTATCATGCTCTTTTATCATCATTATCTGAAAATGCCCAAATAACTCATTAACATTATTGTGGGGATACTGTTAAAATCAACAACTACTGCTTATAATTTTCTTCTTTTTTGGGGGGGGACCATTTTGATGATGCCAGGATTGGAGGCATTGATATGTCCTGAGGCAGTGAATTCCACTCTCTTATACTGTTATAGCTTCTGGGGAAAATACTGCCTGTAGGCTACTGAACTTCTCTAGCTCTGAACCATATATGTGTGTGTGGGTGTGTGCATGCGAGCGCGCGTGTGTCTGCGCGTGTGAGTGTGTGTACTTCATGCTGAATGGGTACTAGGTAATGTACATTCATCAATTAACTTCACGAAGACAATGATATTCTCTGTTGCCATCCACATCAGATGGTGTCGGCAGTTAGAGAACCATACGCCTATCTGGCATTCTATGGGAATCTTGAGAAATCTTTGAAATGAAAAATAAGAAAAACAGCATGATTATCCCCCCTTATAGCAGACAGTTCTATTTTTTTGCATTCCATTTGCATTCATTTACCCTTGTACCAAAAGAAAAAGTAACAAAATTCGATAGACAAAGTGTCTATGATGTATCATTTAATATGAATAAGTGGATTTGGATTTCGGAAAGGCTCTTTCTTTTAATCAATAAAACTTTGTATATGTTCGCCAACTCACCAGGCCTTGATGCTGCCATCTTTGCTCATGTGACCACTTTCACCAATCAAAGCTCACCAAATCGAGAAACTTCAGTGCTGTTCCGTCAATGAACAGTGCCACCAAGCGTGTATGAAAATAAAATAACTATTTTATCATAAATTTAAATTCTACATCAATGAGTATGAGCTCAAGTGTTTGAATTGATTTTTTGTTATTCAATTTGTGAATACTTCTTTTTTTTACTTAACTGTATACTACGTTTTGCAAGCAATATTTCCTGGTTACCAGATGGTGTGAAGAACGTGTACTTTTGGTCCAGTCTGTAAGGTCTGGATTAGTTTCAGCGGTTTCTCGTGCGTATAAGCCAGATACAAAAGGAGTGCGAGATGGGACTAAAACGGATCTTATTACGAGACAACAAAATAGTTGAATTCAGACTAAGTGTTTACAGTGTGCTTTATCTTTCGAGATAGTACAACAGCTTCAAATATCTCTTCTTTATTCAACCCCAGGGTAAATTTTCGTCTGCTTTAACACGGGACGGCCCGTGTGACATAGTTATGACAGCGGGCCGCTTTGGTTGTTTGTGTGTTGCGATTGTGTTATTGTTTACCATCTGTGCTCTAGAGGCTTCCCCAGAATCTACACACGGACAAAATGGAAATATCAAAATTCAAGAAACGCAGAAAAAGTCACCAGATGTTGTGTCGGCGAATGGACGATCCGTCACAAGCAAGACTCCTTTAATATTTGGTAAGTAAAACCATCATTTTGTAACCCACGTTTCGATTCCACAGGTGGTCAAGTGAGGTCATTTTTGTCAGTTGACTGCTGATGCGACGGTCTATTTTTATTACGAAGGAATTTACTTGCGTCACTCATTGAATATTGCCGGTGTTTCATGTGCGTTGAACGTTTTTGTTTGAATTGTTCACTGTCGTGTTGGACAATGTACCCAATACTAGTAATACATGCCGTACATTTCTTAACAGAACTGGTCACAAGCAGGCCAAGTCATCATGCTTCTTGCATGGCGCCTTTATCTTCAGACTGACCACACCCAATTACTCACCATCGCTTCCTTTTTCTGATACTGTGCTTTTTTCGCGGAGAGGGATAGGTGTTCAGGTTCCAACCCCCAGTGAATAGATCTCTACTTTTTCCCACCATTTGTCAGTCTCTGTTAGTCTGCCCCTATGACCACTGTCAGTATATTTGAGTGGTTGAAACACACAAACAAATACACACACACATACACACACGTGCGCGCGCACATGAACACGCACATGCACACACACACGCACAAGCACACATGCGCGCGCACACGCGCGTGCTCGCACACACGCCCCCCCCCCCCCCCCCCCCCACACACACACACACACTCTCACCACACATGCACCACACACAAACTCACACAAACACACACACCACACACAAACACACACACACACACACACACACACACATACACACACACACACACACACAGCACACAGCACACACACAGAGTGACACACATGTAAACACAGAGACAACCCTCCCCCCTCCCCACACACACACACCAAAACACACTCACACGTACACATGCATGCACATACCTCAAGTAGTCAGGTATTTCACAATACTTGCCCATACACACTGAATCTTACACACTTGCACTTGTTCACCTGTACATATTTGAGCATGTGTGTGTAACTGTGAACATTGACTAAATTCAACACATGAAGTTTGAGTGACCACAAGTAACAATATTTGTGTATGTTGTACAAAACTACAGCTTGGTATTTGGTTAGTCCATCTGTTCACTTCAGTTAAATGCATGAAAGAATAGAAAGATATATTTCATAGCTGAAAGTGAAGACTTCCTGAAAGTGGGATGTGAAGTTTCCATGTTGCATATGTGACTATAATTAACTGTTCATTTGGTTTCAAAATTACCAGAAGTGGGAATTGCCTTGAATGTCTGCACACAGGCATAATACATTAGTAGATGTGTGTTTGATTCATGTTCCAGTGTGCATATAAAAATGAAACAAGCTTTGTTGTACCCCCCATCCCCCCGCCCCCTTCCCCCATCCCCCCACCCCCTTCCACCAACCCCTTCACAGAGAAAATGAAATAGGTGGGGAGGAGTGGGTGGGCTGATAAGACAGGAGATGATAGACACAGCTTACAGTCACTTGGTACTTTTTGTTGTTGTTGTTGTTGTCTTTTTCTCTTGATAATTTCTTTTTGTTGCTGTTATCACTTCAGTCTTCTGTTGTTGTGTGTATACATGTGGGTTTTTTTGTTTGGTTGGTTGTTTTTTTTTATGTGGTATGATCAATGTGTCTATGGCTGAATCAATCATTAATTGAGTTGGATTGTGATTTATCAAACATGGTATTTGTATATATGCAGACTTGAAACATGAATCAAACATACATCTATTGTGCATGTGTGCAAACATTCAAAGAAATTACCACATCTGCTTATCTTCAGTTTTAAAACACATCACTGCCGTTATTACCCTGGGAAGTATGGACAAATTAAAAGTGTTTGAATGAAGTGACATACAGTTAAATTTCATCCATCGCCTCAGGTCTGTATTTGATAGACGTGACTGAGTGACTGAGTGTGTCGCAAGATTGACGAAATAAAGAGAGCTCTCAAAGTTTGCCTTGACGCTGTCATTCCTGCCCACTCATGTCAGTCTGTGCCTGACATGTAGGCTGTGTCAACAAACCCACAGGTGTTTCATTCCACCTTTTTCTTATCTTGACCCACATGTTTTTGTGTCTTCTGAAGTTTGTGTCTTAACCTTGGTATTGTGGAGATCTTTTGCTGGGACCATATAGCATCAGTGTTGTTGGCTCCATAGTTTCTCTGTTCACTTGTGGTGATTGAATGAAAACAGTTGACAATTGAGTTGATTGTTGATTTGTCTTTTAAAGCTAATATTAGTTTGTTGGATTGTTAGGATCAGGATGTGTGTTCTGTTTGGTATGTGGATGTAAGCTCTGTGTGTGAGGTTGTCAAAGTTCCTTTGTGTGTGTGTGTATGTGTGTGTGTGTGCGTATGCGTGCATGTGTGTGTGCGTGTATGTCTGTCTGTGTATGACTATGAGTGTGTGTGTCTGTGTGTGTCTGTGAACAGGTGTATACATCATTGTATGCATATGTGTAAAATGATTACTGTATAGCTTTCCTTCACTTTTTAGAATTGAAAGTTAAAAGGTCAGTTAATTAATTTTATGACTGAAAAAAGTGTAAAGGCATCCACCATCCAGACACAAGAAAAGTTGAGAATATGACTGGTCTGTGATTTTAGAATTTCCCATCTGTGTTTTCAAACAACATGTTTTAACAGGTCAGATGATTCTAAATCAAAGTAAGTACTACACTTAGACACATTTTAGTGTGTAATATTAGAAAATTTGTTTCATATACTGTGCATAGAATTTTTCTCAAAATCAACAAAGAAATCTTGTAATATGATCTGGTGATTAAAACTGCTTTTCCGTACATGTTTGAATAGTGAAATAATTCATAGGAAGCTGCCTCATAAAACAAGTACTCTTACGATGTATACATTTGTTTGAACATACATGTGTGATTGTGTGCAGACTGTGATGACTGACCAGAAATGAATAGGACAAAAAGAGCAGCTTGTGCTGTGAAATCAATAGGTCCTTTTGTTTGTTTGCATTGTTTGTTTGTTTATTTTGTTTTGTTAGCTCCCTGTTTTGATGTTGTTGGTGGTTTAATAGTTTGATGTGATTTATTTTAGGCATTGGGTTATGGCTAGAAGCATTATGAAGTGAAGCAAGAATGAAAACAAGAAGAAAACAAGCTTCTTATCGGATATACCCAAACTAAACCCCATTGAAACCAACGATTCCAAAGCAATGTAACCCAGCCTAACCACCTTGCAGTTCTTTCCAAACCAATGAATTTATATCCAAATGTGCCACAAACCAAACCAAACCAGGCAAAACAAACAGAAGGCCCACGTGTCAAACTAACCAAACGGTAACACTAACAGAAAAACAACAACAAAAATCACCACCAGAAATCCACACAAATGTAGCCAGATTATACAAAAAACTTTGCCTGTCAAAGCCAAGTCGATAAAATTGGAAATGTACATATAACCAGGTAGTCAATGACAAAGCAATCCAGTAAAATGGTCCAGCCCAAGCCATCAAACAGTCCAGAACAAACCGGCAAACAATCCAGACCAAACCAGCAAACAATCCAAAACTCAGCTAAGTAAACCTGTAAGTGTAACCAGTAAACAATCGGGTCCCACCCAAACAAGTCAAACCAGCATGCAGCCATCCCAACCCAGTCCACCTCAATCCAACTGAATGACTATTCATGGAAAAACAACCAGTCCACCCCATACCAACAAACAATCCACAACAAATAAGTAAACAATTCAGAACAAACCAGCAAACAGTCCAGCATAAACCAGCAAGTAATCCAGGCAAACTAATAAACAATCCAACCCAAACCAGCAGACAATCCAACCCAAACCAGCAGACAATCCAACCCAAACCAGCAGACAATCCAACCCAAACCAGCAATTAATTCAGACCAAACAAGCAAACAATCCAAAACCTAGCAAAACCTGTAACCTGTAACCAGTACAGAATCAAGTCCTACCCAAACCAGTCCTGAGTCAAACCAGCATGCACCCATCTCAACCCAAACAAATGACTGATGATGGAAATACAACCAACCCATCACACCCAAAAAGAATATATGAATGGAAAAATAAGCAGTCCCTCACAACCCAAACGAATGACTGATGATGGAAAAACAACCAACCCACCACACCCAAAAGAATATATGAATGGAAAAATAAGCAGTCCCCTACAACCCAAATGAATGTATATGAATAGGAAAACAACCATTCCACATCAACCCCAATGAATGCATGCATACACCTTCATGGAAAATCCGTATGTCCACCACAACCCAAATGATTGCATATTGATATTCATGGGGAAAAAACCAGTTGTCCACAACAACCCAAATGAATGAGTATTAATGGAAAAACAACCAGTCCATCTCAATTCAACAACAAAACAAACAGTCCACCTCAACCCAGAATGAGTGCATATTAATAGAAAAACAATCAGTCGACCACAACCGAAATGAGTGCATATTCATGGGGGAAAAAACGAAGAACAGTGCACCACAACCCAAAAGAATGCATATTCATGGGGGAAAAAATAATAAATAAATAAAATAAAATAAAAATAATAATAAAACATTCACCTCAACCCAAAATGAATGCATATTCATGGAAAAACACAACCAGTCCAACCATCACCCAAACCATTCTGTAACCAATCAGAAAGCAGGAAAAAAGGGGTGCAAGGGATGCTGGGATGTCAGGACAGCCAGTGGCATGGTGCCCGTGCTGACCAAGGTCATCCCTGATGAGCAGGACCCCATCAGGAAAGTTTTGCTTTGGATATACAGGGCTTGGTAGAAGAAAAGTCTGTATGATATATATATATATATGTGTGTGTGTGTGTGTGTGTGTAAAATTATATATACTTAAAAAAATTTCTTTTATAGCAAATGTGGTTCGTCCGTTGGGATCGACGAGGACCATCTAGTCATCCTGGGGGTGGGTGGGTTGGGCTCTGTGGGTGCGCAGATAACTGATCAGGCCAATCCACACCTGGAAGGTTCTGACGCAATGTGGACAGGGGATGGTGGCAGCTGTCGGGGACTTTATGGCACTGCTTTTCCTTGCCTGTCTGCGTTGCTCTGCTGCAGCAATTCTGTTGGCCTCACAGGATTTGGCGTCTTTGTGGACAGCTGAATGCCACTTTGGTCTGTCCATTGCATTCAGCTCCCAAGTGTCGTGGCTGATGTTGAAGGCCTTTATAGCAAATACCCCATGCATGAAAGCTCTTACACAATAGAGCAGAAATTATATAATTTTTTTTTATAATAACGCTTTAAAACTTTTCAATCAGTCAAGCCTTGGAATCCAGTCAATCAGCATCCAGTCTGATCAATAGCTTAATTAATAAACCTCACCTTTGATACCAACAATCAAAATTAAAAACAAGCAGCTCTGCACAACCAAGAAAGGCCTATACCTCCTCAATGAAACCAACAGCTGAAATTCAAAACAAGCAGAACTTTCTGCACAACCAAAAAGCAGCCAGTCCAAACATTCAGTTAACTAAAACAACAGTAACAAGAGGGGAAGAGACAGGGAAAGGGTGATGGTGGTGGTGGTGAATTAGACCTGTTATGATAATGATAATGATGATAATGATTAGTAGTAGTTGTACTTGTAGTAGTATTTGGAAACAGAAAAATTTATATGACTGGTTATGATCTTCCTTTTTTTTTCCTTTTTTTTTTCTTTTTTCTTTTTCATCAAGCCTTTCATGTTTGTGGTGAATGAGTGGGCATTTTCAGAGTTGTGATGTCAGCCCTTTTAAAGTGCATAGACAGTGATGCACCCAGGCATACTTGCATAGTTTTTTTTATGTATACATGTACTCTGTGTGTGTGTGTGTGTGTGTGTGTGTGTGTGTGTGTGTGTGTGTGTGTGTGTGTGTGTGTGAGCTAGGTCTCTCTCTCTCTCTCTCATTTTGGTTCTGTCTCTTTGTCTGTCTGGGTCTCTGTCTCTCTTTCTCTTTCTCTGTCTCTCTGTCCTGGGAGGTCTGAAGTCAGGTTGTTTATTATTTACACAACTGCTTTTCTCTGTTTGTCAGTATATCTTTCTGTCTCTTTCTTTTCTCTCTCTCTTCTCTCTCTCTCTCCCTCCCCATCTCTCTCTTTCTCTCTCTGTCTCCCTCTCTCTCTCCTCTCTCTCTCTTTCTCTCTTTCTTTCTCTCTCTCTCTCTCACAATACAAACAAACAAACAAAAAAAGCCGAGAACTCCCATGTTCCTGAATTTCACCCCAGCATTGCAGTTAAACCTTTCACGACCTAGTGTGCTTGTCACCCAGCACATCTATTATTGATCTTGGTGCGCCGTGGTGCTGACAAATGACACAAATCGTCATCTCTGGGTTCCCCCCCCCCCCTTCTTTGTTGCAGACGCAAATCTTTGTTCATGCGTTAAAAAAACAAAACAGAAGACCATTGTGTCTGTTCTGTTAGATTTTCACATGCCATAACTGGTTTCCTCCAAATTGCTCTGGATAAATTTTTGTTTGTGGGGTTTTTTTTGTTGTTTTTTTTGTGTGTGCTAGAGATGCGCTGTAAAACCGGTACATATGTGCGCAACAAAAATCAGATTTACTAGTGTGGCAGTTTGGAAAGCCAGTTCTAGCTACTGCAACCTGTTTTTAACAACTGCAACCTGATAGCAGTTGTTTCAAAGAGCATTAGCGCGTGCAACTCTTTATTTATTTTATTTTATTTTTTAATTATTTCAAGTTCCAAATTATGTGATTATCTTATTAAATCAATTCTGTTAATGATATGAGCCAGCTTCAGTTCATCATGCTCCTTGTAGAATTAACACACACACACACACACACACACACACACACACACACACACAAACACACACACCCCTACAAACACAGAGCAAACATGATTTCAGCAATTTCCCCCCAGTTCAAAAGAGTAAAAGATTGTGTGTGTGAGTGTGTGTGTTTGTGTGTGCGTGCGTGCGTGCGCGCGCGTGCATGCGTGTGTGTGTGCGTGTGTGCGCGCGCATGCATGCATGTGTGTGTGTGTGTGTGATTGGGGGGGGGGGGGGGGGGGGGAGGTATCATCCTAAGGAATGAATATGTGCTGGCATATATAACCATCTGAAAAGTTGTGGCATATGTTTGTGTGAAATTGAAAACAGCAGGTTTCAAAACCCGGTACCCCCCAAAGAAAAGGTTAAAAAAAAAACACCAAGAAATTTCTGAATTCTGAAGGACAGGAGGGAAGGAGCAGGGGAAGAGTGTGCACTTGATGCTTTCCCTGCTCATTGAGATCATATGCTAATAATAAAAAAAAAAGCCATATGTTTTTTTCCACCTTTTTTTTGGTAGAGGGGTAGGGGTTGTGGGGGGTAGAGATGGTTGTGATGATTCGATAGGTCAGTGGGTCAATTGATGTTTGACTTTTTTATTTATTTATTCAGTATGGTGACTGTGTCTCTGTTTCTCTTGTCCTGTACTGATGAAATATATTGATTTAGAACTCTCTGTCTAATGCCTGCTTGTCTCTGTCTCTGTGTCTGTCTCTGTCTCTGTCTCTCTGTGTCGCTCTCTCATTCCCTGTTGCCTTCACTAACCTCCTACCTGTCACTTTTTCTTTTTCCTTCTCCCCTCACTTTTGTGTTTTACTTGTTCTCTCTTGCCCTCTCTTCCTCTCTGTCTGTTCTCGTGTGTGTGTGTGTGTGTGTCTGTGTGTGTGTGTGTGTGTCTTTCTATTTCTCTCTCTGTCTTTCTTCTCTCTTTCTCTCTACCCATTCTGCTGTTATCTTCCCTTCTCTTCATCTCTCTCCCCCACCCCCCCATCCCCCATTCCCTGAGCACCTCTCCCCAAGGTTCCTCTGATATTCCCCCCCCCCTCCCCATCCTTCCCCCCTCCCTCTCACTCTCTATACCTCTGGCAATCATTGATCCCGTTACAGAGTGTTCCTGCAGTGCCACCTTACTCTAGTACTTAGCTTGTAAACTGACTGTTTTTTTCTCCTGCTGAAAGTGTAATTATACATGTATACATCATGTTTCAAGGTCTCCCTGAGTGTGCTGTGCAAAATGTCAGATCAGTTGACTTTCGGTGCTGATTTGGATCGATGAAAATGATGTTCATTCTACTTTGACTCGTGTTACAATTGAAATGTTACAGCAGTAATTTCCTACCTACAGTGTGTGTGTGTGTGTGTGTGTGTGTGTGTGTGTGAGTGAGTGGGTTGGCAGTGGAAAGTGGGTGGCAGTTTCTTTGGAGAAATGAGGGAAACGATAGTGTTAAAGGAAAAGGATACTGGTGGAATGGTTGTGTGTGTGTGTGTGTGTGTGTGTGTGTGTGTGTTGCAGCCTTTGTGACACTTAAATCGATGTTGGGGGTTGCCGATAGCTTCTTATGTGTGCCTTTGACATTTGAAAGCAAGTTTTTTTTCTTTTTTTTTGTTCTTTGTTGTTGTTTTTTTCAATTAGTTTTTAAAGGAGAGAGAGTGAGGGTGTGTGTGTGTGTGTGTGTGTGTGTGTGTGTGTGTGTCCCCCTGTCTCCCTTTGCCTCAGTCTCTGTTGCCCTCCATCTTTTTGAAGTTCTACCCAAACACCATAACGTGTGTGTGTGTGTGTGTGTGTGTCCCCTCCTTCACATTCTCTCAGTCTCTGAGTCCCTCTGGCCATCTACCCAACCGTTCCAATGTGTGTGTATTTTTGTGCATGTGCATGCTCATTCATGCATGTGTATACACATGCATATGCATGTCTCTTCAGATGTGCAAAGGAAAGACTTCAGGCATAGAGGAGACATGGCGCTCAAAGTGATATCCCCCCTTCCTGTCATCTTGTACCTCTCTGAAGCGGATGATATCCCCCCTTCCTGTCATCTTGTACCTCTCTGAAGCGGATGATATCCCCCCTTCCTGTCATCTTGTACCTCTCTGAAGCGGATGATATCCCCCCTTCCTGTCATCTTGTACCTCTCTGAAGCGGATGATATCCCCCCTTCCTGTCATCTTGTACCTCTAAAGCGGATGATATCCCCCCTTCCTGTCATCTTGTACCTCTCTGAAGCGGATGATATCCCCCCTTCCTGTCATCTTGTACCTCTCTGAAGCGGATGATATCCCCCCTTCCTGTCATCTTGTACCTCTCTGAAGCGGATGATATCCCCCCTTCCTGTCATCTTGTACCTCTGAAGCGGATGATATCCCCCCTTCCTGTCATCTTGTACCTCTCTGAAGCGGATGATATCCCCCCTTCCTGTCATCTTGTACCTCTGAAGCGGATTATCCCCCCTTCCTGTCATCTTGTACCTCTCTGAAGCGGATGATATCCCCCCTTCCTGTCATCTTGTACCTCTCTGAAGCGGATTATCCCCCCTTCCTGTCATCTTGTACCTCTCTGAAGCGGATGAAATCCCCCCTTCCTGTCATCTTGTACCTCTCTGAAGCGGATGATATCCCCCCTTCCTGTCATCTTGTACCTCTCTGAAGCGGATGATATCCCCCCTTCCTGTCATCTTGTACCTCTCTGAAGTGGATGAAATCCCCCCTTCCTGTCATCTTGTACCTCTCTGAAGCGGATGATATCCCCCCTTCCTGTCATCTTGTACCTCTCTGAAGCGGATGATATCCCCCCTTCCTGTCATCTTGTACCTCTCTGAAGCGGATGAAATCCCCCCTTCCTGTCATCTTGTACCTCTGAAGCGGATGAAATCCCCCCCTTCCTGTCATCTTGTACCTCTCTGAAGCGGATGATATCCCGCCTTCCTGTCATCTTGTACCTCTCTGAAGCGGATGAAATCCCCCCTTCCTGTCATCTTGTACCTCTGAAGCGGATGATATCCCCCCTTCCTGTTATCTTGTACCTCTCTGAAGGGGATGATATCCCCCCCTTCCTGTCATCTTGTACCTCTCTGAAGCGGATGATATCCCCCCTTCCTGTCATCTTGTACCTCTCTGAAGCGGATGATATCCCCCCTTCCTGTCATCTTGTACCTCTCTGAAGCGGATGATATCCCCCCTTCCTGTCATCTTGTACCTCTGAAGCGGATGATATCCCCCCTTCCTGTCATCTTGTACCTCTCTGAAGCGGATGATATCCCCCCTTCCTGTCATCTTGTACCTCTCTGAAGCGGATGATATCCTCCCTTCCTGTCATCTTGTACCTCTCTGAAGCGGATGATATCCCCCCTTCCTGTCATCTTGTACCTCTGAAGCGGATGAAGCTCACACTGCGGGACGATTGACGAAAACGATGACAGGCTGTCACTCTGTCATAGATGAATGCCCAGCTTTTCTTTCAGCATGAGAAAGCACCGCCCAAGGCTTTGAATTCAGTGAGCGTGATGGATTGCAAAAACTATATATCTGTACGCAATGAAGCGTATGTATTAACTATTAAGAAGATAAAAAAAAAAAAAATTAGTTTTTCAGTGTGGGAACGGTCATGAGTCTGAGGTCTGTAGCTCATTTCTGACTCCAGTGATCAGTACTGTGAGGAAGATGGATTGCACTTGCAGTGTGTGTTTGCAATGAAGTCCCACATGTGTTTAGTTAAAAACAAAAGAGGAAATTTGTTTCAAGGATGGAAATCTGCAGTCATTCTGTTGCTCCAGTGATACGTATACCTTCTTTCTTCCGCTCTTTTGTCTTTCTCCCTTGCTGGAAACTGTTGGTTGCTGTATTCTACAAAGTTTTTTTTTTACAAAATGTCTGACTGATTAACTGCTGGTCTTCTGGGTTGATATCTTGCTGTCCTTGCACAAAAGCTGGCGTGTAAGCATGACCAAGACGGACTACACACCAGGACATGATGATGCATCAGTGATCACTGTGAAGGTCAGAGGATGTGGCTATGGTTGAGTGCTTCCATTGAAGACGGACATAATATATGATGATGATATATCGATATGCATATATTATAAAATCCTCTTCATCGTCCTTTCCTCTTCCTTGTTGCCTTCTCAAACACACACACACACACCCACATGCACACGCACACACACACACACACACACACACACATATGCATGGACACACACACACGTGCACACACACACACACATACACAAACACGCACACACACACACGTGTGCACACACACACATACACACACATACACACACGCGCGCACACACACACACACACACACACACACACACACACACACACACTCAATCACTCAGTGTTGATCACATTCTTTATCACTTTCCCCTCTTCATTCCTCTCTCTCTCTCTCTCTCTGTCTTGCTCACTCTGTCTCTCTTTCTCTCTTGCCTGTCTCTGTCTTTCCGTGTTTCTTTCTTCATGTCTGTCTTTCTCCATCTCTCCGTCTTTGTCTTGGTCTGTTTGACCTTCTCTCTGTCTCTGTCTCTGTCTCTCACTCCTTTCATCCCTCCCCCATGTGCTCTCCTTTCGGTATCCCCCACCCCCTTGTTTTGTGTGTGTGCATGTGTGTGTGTGTATGTGTGTGTGTGTGTGTGTGCGCGTGCGTTGGTGCGTGTGTGCATGCACATGTGCGTGTGCACGCATGTCTTGTGTGTGTTTCTGTGTCACTGTGCTCATGTAACCTGCACACGCATTTATCACATCAGGTGCCATCAACAGGTGTTCGTTTGCAGACCGCTGAGAAATGGTATGGAACTACGTGTTTTAGATGACAGGTGGTGGTGGCGGCGGTGGTTTTTTTAATTTTTTATTGCTGAAGCAGCAGAGTGAAACGTGGCGAGGGAGAGAGAAGGTAGAGTGAGTGTACTGATTAGCCACCATCCTACTGCCCTTATGGCCAACTCATCTTGTGGCCATGCGGAGGCTGAGATGTTGTGACATACACTGGTGCTGTGTAATAGATATGACTCTGTATGTGTGTGTGTGTGTGTGTGTGTGTGTGTGTGTGTGTGTGTGTGTGTGTGTGTTTGTTGTGCATGAGTTTGCGTGTGTTTTTGTGTGTCTGTGTTCTTGGTGTTTTAACTGTTATGTGTGTGTTTGTATGTGTGTGTGTGTGTGTGTGTGTGTGTGTGCGTGTTCTTTGTGTGTGCTTGTGGAGGTGTGTGCGGTGTGGGGTGTGTGCATGTATGTGTGTGTGTATTTTTGTGGGAGAGAGAGAGAGAGAGGGAGGAACTCAGGGACTTTGATTTGAAGGCAACCAGCCTGTCCACTTGAGAACACATACGCATTAAATTAATGATACGAGAAAGGAAGGAAAAACCAGATTCAGAGAAAGATATAGGGTTGTTGGGCGGGGGGAGGGAGGGTGGGGTTGGGGTAGTGGAGAGAACGATAAAACAAACGATTTATTCAATAGAAGGCCATCGCCCCATTTGAAGGGGTTAAACAAAAGTAAAGATTATTTTCCACCTTATGTAGTGTTATGAATATTGTTAACATACAAACAAGATACAAACACAAAAGTATTGGGAGAGAGAGAGAGAGAGAGAGAGAGAATTGATTGTAGTGGATATACTCCACCATCATCTTGAAGAGATCTGTGTCATGTCTTCCAACATTCATTTCTGTCATGATAATTATGGGTCAGTGATGCAAAGATGGCCTTACCTGAATGTGAGTTAGGACACAGATGACAAGACTGTCAAATTACATGCTGGAGTTGGCAGTTCCTATGTGAATGCATTGGTTATGTATATGAAAAATAAAAGGAGGAAAACACACACACACACACACACACACACACACACACACAAGGAAAAAATCATAAACTCAACCAAACAGTTGAGGAAAAAAACCACTGGAAATTGATAATTATCTTGAACTCATCAGGTTTTTTTGCATCCTTGTTAACTGGAGGGAGTTTCGGGACCTAACCCAACAAGTTCTTTGTATTATCATTATGTAGTCCATATAGAAAGTTAAGTACACACAGTTTGAAATTTCATAAACATAGAGAGAAAAAAAATGACGTGTATTATTTTTACCTGCAGCATATAGAATTGTGTTTCTCTCATTTAGATGTCTTTTGGGTGAGACAAGGTCCTGTGTGCAGCACGCATTTAGTTGTTTGTAAAAGAACTCTTGGCAACGAAAGGGTTGTCCCTGGCAAAATTGTATCTAGAAAAATCCACTTTGACAGGAAAACAAATACAGGTGCAGACAGAATAAAAGGTGGCACTGCGTTGTGGCAATGCACTCTCCCCGGCAAGGGCAGCATGAATGTGACACAATTTCTCATTTCTGATTCTTCCAAAAGACCAGCACCCAGAAGGTGGAGTGAGTGCATTGATCAGGGAGAGTCCTGCTGCCTTCATGGCCCACTGACCTGGTGGTGATGCGGAGGCTGAGACGTTGTGACACGCACTGGTGTTGTGTTGTGTGAAAGGATGTGACTCTGTGTGTGTGTATGTGTGTGTGTGTGTGTGTGTTGTGTTGCATGTGTATGTTGTGTTACATGTATGTCATTTTGCATGTGTGTGTGTTGTGTGTGTGTGTGTGTGTGTGTGTGTGTGTGTGTGTGGTTTTTGTTTGTGTGTGTGTGTGTGTGTGTGTGTGTGTGTGTGTGGTTTTTGTTTGTGTGTGTGAGTGTGTGTGCGTGTGTGCAAGTTGGACAAGGGATGTCATGATGTCTGTTTGCAAAGAATGTGTAAATTGATGTATTTTGATATACCATCATTTACCCCGAATGAGTTTCGTACATGAATGTGAAATGCTTTTAGTTTTGTTTGAGAAAAAGCGCTCAATAAGTGCTGATTATGATCTCTTTTTTCTTCTCTGTCTTATTCTTTTTATTGTGTCACATCTGTTTTTATTGTGTCACATCTGTTGTGAGCATGTCATGATCATGAAGCTTGGTAATGACTGTGATGGTAGACTTGTCTGAAGGTGTGTATGTGTGTGAATATCACTCATTATCAGTATGTATGTATAAGCCTCTAGATATTTGATTTCTGTGTGTGTGTGTGTGTGTGTGAGAGAGAGAGAGTTTGTGTGAAAAGAGGGATAGAGAGATAGAGAGAAATGATATATATATATATATATATATATGTATGTATGTAGTAGTAGGCCTGTAACAGTTCCTAGACTCTGGCCGTGTGAATACCTATAGCAGTACAACAGTACTTGAACAGTAACACAACATAGACCATTGCAGACTTGTAACAGTGCCTAGACTCTGGCCGTGTGGATACCTATAGCAGTACAACAGTACTTGAACAGTAACACAACATAGACCAGTGCAGACCTGTAACAGTGCCTAGACTCTGGCCTTGTGGATACCTATAGCAGTACAACAGTACTTGAACAGTAACACAACATGGACCAGTGCAGACCTGTAACAGTGCCTAGACTCTGGCCGTGTGGATACCTAAGCAGCACAACAGTGCAGGATCAAATATGCATGTTAATGACCCATTCTTGTGGTGGGTGATAGGGCTGGTTATGGAGACCAGGACACCCATTCTTCCAGTATTTTGCACCACCCCTCCTCCACCCCTCCACCCACGCCTTCCATACCCAACCCCAGACGTTCTGGAAATGGAGAGTGGCTGCCCAAGTGGTGTGAAGAAGAAAAAAATGGAACAAAATTTAAATCTATGTAATGATTGTATAATGATAATGTGAAATTATATAATGTGCCTTTTCTTTAAATAGGGCTCTAGGCGCTTTATAAAAAACGGGAACGCACACACACATTGCATGCCTGCATGGACACAAACACACATACATGCACATGCTCACAAACATGTATGCACACACACACACACACACACACACACACACACACGCATACATGCACAGAAACACACAGGCACACACATGCACACACACACATACACACACTCAAACACACTCACACACCTACACCTACACACACACACACACACACACACACACACACACACACACACACACACCTACAAATACACACAACTATATCTATATGTATAGAGATATATAAGATATATTCATAAAAGTTCAGCAGTAGAACATTGAAGCAGCAGCCCATCAAAGCAGAAAAGTACAAGCCGATCTGCAGGGTTGATACGAATGTGAAAAACACATCTTCTGTCACTTTTCTCCTCATCGGTTTTTTCCCCTTTTTTTTTTTTTTTTGGCAAAGAAATATGTTCTTGTTAAGAATTAAGGTTGAGAGTGCTTAAAAATATATTGCACACACATGCACTCACACATTCAAACATGCACTAATGTACACACTCACTCATGTATGCATGCTTGCACATACACACACACACACATGAACACACACACACACATACACACACACACACACACACACACAAACATGAATAAACACACACACACACACACACACACACACACACACACACACACACACACACCACACACACACACACACACACACACACAAGTTTGCGCACATTCACACATACAACGCGTAAACAGAAGCACACATACATGCACGTGCACATGCACACACACACACACACACACGCAAAAGGCATGCATTCATGCACAGATACGTACACATATGTGCATGTTGATTAGACAGAAGAAGGTTGAAATATCACCTTCATTCACACACACACACACACACACACACACACACATACGCACAGATACATACACATATGTGCGTGCGTGCGTTCACACACACACATGTATACATATATATACATACACATATGGAAAAAAAATAATCAGCAGTGCTTTTGAAATCAGTAGTTGTCAGCAAAACACAGATAATAGTTTCAACAGGATTTTTGTGTGTGTATGTGTGTGTGCATGTGTCTGAGTGAGTGAGTATGTGCACGCTATGTTTGTGTGTGTATGTGTGTCATTTTGTGTGTGTGTGTGTGTGTGTGCACACACTTATGTATACATGTGCATGTTTGGGTGTGTGTGTCTGTGTGTGTGTGTCTGTGTGTGTGTGTTTTGAGAAAGAGATAGAGAGGGAAAAGAAATGATGTTAAAATGCTAAGTGAGAGAAAAAAAACTATCACATATTTCTGACTCTGAGGACAGGGGAAGAGGAACTCTTCATTAACCTCTCTGGAGTTCCAGTGCTCAGCGTTGAAACGGGTATTGTGTGTTGGGAGTTATTGAGATCATGTTATCGTCCTGGTAATTTGGTGGTGGTGTTCAAACTTTCAAAGGAATCAAGTTTTGTATCACATTAGTGTGGGATGTTATGCAGTATGATATATGTTAAGTATTAGCTTGTGTATTTTGATGTTGTTGATTTTTTTTTTCTGTAAAGATATGTGCATGTTTAAAAGCATATGTATCCACTTACTCACATTCTTGCATATATAGATAAGATATTGTCTTTCTTACAGTATGGGTTATGTATACATCTCTTCTTAAAAACAAAACAAAACAACAACAACAAATCACTGTAATCAAATTGTGTCTGTGTGTACTTTTATTTTTTTTTTTTAATTTGATAAAAAGTTATTTTTAGTTATTACCACAACATGTTTTCAAGATTTTTAATTCTAACATTTTCAGCTGTATTTCTTTCCTTTATACAATGGACACACATAGAAAGTATATGAAAAAAAACAACCCAGACTTAAACATAAAAAATGTGCATATTGATCATTTGTAAACCGGTGTAAATCAGTTGGTAATGGTGTTTTTCAAGTAGTGGAATCAGATTCCACATAAAAAATGTGCATATTGATCATTTGTAAACCGGTGTAAATCAGTTGGTAATGGTGTTTTTCAAGTAGTGGAATCAGAATCCACATAAAACATGTGCATATTGATCATTTGTAAACCGGTGTAAATCGGTAGGTAATGGTGTTTTTCAAGTAGTGGAATCAGAATCCACATAAAACATGTGCATATTGATCATTTGTAAACCGGTGTAAATCGGTAGGTAATGGTGTTTTTCAAGTAGTGGAATCAGAATCCACATAAAACATGTGCATATTGATCATTTGTAAACCGGTGTAAATCGGTAGGTAATGGTGTTTTTCAAGTAGTGGAATCAGAATCCACATAAAACATGTGCATATTGATCATTTGTAAACCGGTGTAAATCGGTAGGTAATGGTGTTTTTCAAGTAGTGGAATCAGATTCCACGTGTGTGCAGGACAAACATGCCAGGTCAGCAACATGTTGAACACAATACAAAGACTTAACAAAAGCTGTTTTTGTTTGTCTGTCTGTGTCAGTGTCTGTCTGTGTCAGTGTCTGTCTGTGTCAATGTCTGTCTGTGTCAGTGTCTGTCTGTGTCTGTGTCAGTGTCTATCTGTCTGTGTCAGTGTCTGTCTGTCTGTGTCACTGTCTGTCTGTGTAAGTGTCTGTCTCTGTCAGCGTCTGTCTGTGTCAGTGTCTGTCTGTGTCAGTGTCTGTCTGTGTCAGTGTCTGTCTCTGTCAGCATCTGTCTCTGTCAGTGTCTGTGTCAGTGTCTGTCTGTGTCAGTGTCTGTCTGTGTCAGTGTCTGTCTGTGTCAGTGTCTGTCTGTGTCAGTGTCTGTCTGTGTCAGTGTCTGTCTCTGTCTTGTTCTTGTCATTCTGCCTCTGTCTGTCTGTCTGTCCGCCCTCACTCCCCATATTCCTGTCTTTCTGTCTGTCCCCCCCCCCCCCCTCTCTCTCATTCTTCTGGTGGTTCGCTAACTTATTTAAACAATAATGACTGCAATGTTTATGATAGGGTCTGGGCCTATTTAGTGTATTTTGTTAGTAAATGAATGATTCGTTTATGTTCTTAACGATTGCTGTCTGAATGTGCAAAATAGTGTTTGCAGTATTTCATTCTGTGTTATTGTTTGTTTATTTTTCTTTTGACAGTGCAAATGAAATTGTATACGCCCATGTCACTAAAGCATTTTTACTAATGAAATTTGAGAGTTTCAGTGTTCAGTGTTTTCTCTCTCTCTCTCTCTCTCTCTCTCTCTCTCTCTCTCTCTCTCTCTCTCTCTCTCTCTCTCTCTCTCTCTCTCTCTCTCTCTCTCCCTCTTTGTCTCTCTCTCTCTCTGTCTGTTGAAATTGTATGTGCCCCCATGTCACTTAAGCATTTTTACAAATGATATTAAAGAGTTCCAGTGTTCAGTGTTCTCTCTCTCTCTCTCTCTCTCTGTCTTAGCCTCTCTCTGCTGTCTCTGTCTCTCTCTCCCCACCTCTCTCAAGCGCTCATGCTTGCACATGCACTTGTGTGCCCTCCCCCCCAACACATGTACATAGACACATGCACACACACACACACACACACACACACACACACACTCCCCCACCCACCCCCCTCTCTCTTTCTGTGCCAAAGTTATGTAAGATTAATACCACTGATAACTCTGATGTAAGGCATCTTGCAGCTGCCACAGGATAGAATAAGCAAAAAACAACAAAACAACAACAACAACAACAAAAAAAAGAATGAAAGACAGAAAAAGCCATTCATTTGTGGTTGCCACTGTGGTAATGGGTAATGAGATTATTTCACCGGCGTGAGACTTGATATGATTGCCTGATCATTGATGCCACCTGTCACTGTTGTTGTTTGTTTTTTGGGGGTTATTTTTTTGTAGTTGTTGTTGATTCCACATCATGGTGATGGACATCACCATTACCAGCAATTACCATCATCTGTATCGCCATAGCCAGCTGTCTGTGAATGCTGTTTTGTTGACCCAAAATATGAATTGTTTTTGTTAGTTCAGGTAATGACAAAAGATGTGTGTGTGTGTGCATTGCTCGTTTGGTGTACTTGCCACTGTGTGTGTGTGTGTGTGTGAGTGTGAGTGAGTGAGTGTGTGTGTGTGTGTGTGTGTGTGTGTGTGTGTGTTGAGAGTTACGTATTATATGTATGTTTATGTGTGCAAAGTCGCTAGCTCTTGCTTGGTTATGTGTGCATGCACTTTAGTGCTTCCATACATGCATATCATTTATTTATACTGTGTGTGCATGCATCTGTGTGTGTGGGTGGGTATGTGTGTGTGGTTGTTTGTATGTGTGTGTGAGTGTCTGTATGTGGTGTCTATGTGTGGTGTGTGTGTGTGTGTGTGTGTGTGTGTGTGTGTGTGTGTGTGTGTGTGTGTGTGTGTTGTCATTTTAACTCTCTCCATACGAACGGCGAAAGAGAAGACGTTAACAGCGTTTCACCCCAATTACCACCATCAAAATATTGCAAGCGGAAGGCTCTTATACTGAAGAGGTGAATGTTGACAAAGAATACCACAATTCTGACGACGGAAGCTAAAGGTTGGGTCATTGAGACACCCACTGGACATCCGAGGGGTCTGTGTAGAGGAGAAGAGAGGACTGGCCGTACTGAGTGAGTTAAACGTGGACACACACAGCATTCTGCCTCAGCGTTCATGCATCAAGTTAACCCCTTCACTGCTGATCCTTGCTGAACGATAAGATCACTGTGGCATGACTGTGAAGCGCTCTTGCTACATTCTGTACTTTAAGTGATGTGATTGATGTTGCTGAACCAAAGCAATACAGTCCCAGGAGGGAGGAGCCCGTGTAAAGAAAGGAGACAGACATCCTGACCTGTAAGCTGTGTCTGTCACTGTGAGGTGACAGTCCTTCACTGACATCCTGACCTGTAAGCTGTGTCATATCACAGTGAGGTGACAGCCCTTCACTGACATCCTGACCTGTAAGCTGTGTCTGTCACCGTGAGGTGACAGTCCTTCACTGACATCCTGACCTGTAAGCTGTGCCATATCTCAGTGAGGTGACAGCCCTTCACTGATATCCTGACCTGTAAGCTGTGTCTTATAACTGTGAGGTGACAGCCCTTCACTGACATCCTGACCTGTAAGCTGTGTCTGATCTCAGTCAGGTGACAGCCCTTCACGGACATCCTGAACAGTAAGCTGTGTCGCATCACTGTGAGGTGACAGCCCTTCACTGACATCCGGACCTGTAAGGTCTGTCTTATCACAGTGAGGTGACAGCCCTTCACTGACATCCTGACCTGTAAGGTCTATCTTATCACAGTGAGGTGACAGCCCTTCACTGACATCCTGACCTGTAATGTCTATCTTATCACAGTGAGGTGACAGCCCTTCACTGACATCCTGACCTGTAAGCTGTGTCTTATCACAGTGAGGTGACAGCCCTTCACTGACATCCTGACCTGTAAGCTGTGTCTTATCACAGTGAGGTGACAGCCCTTCACTGACACCCTGACCTGTAAGCTGTGTCTTATCACAGTGAGGTGACAGCCCTTCACTGACATCCTGACCTGTAAGCTGTGTCTTATCACAGTGAGGTGACAGCCCTTCACTGACATCCTGACCTGTAAGCTGTGTCTTATCACTGTGAGGTGACAGCCCTTCACTGACATCCTGACCTGTAAGCTGTGTCTTATCACAGTGAGGTGACAGCCCTTCACTGACATCCTGACCTGTA
>NC_134882.1:3169478-3171978 GCF_041734735.1 Babylonia areolata
TATGTTTGTGTATGCGTGCGTGCGAGCGTGTGTGTGTACGTATGTGCTTGTGAGAGTGTGTGAGTTAATGAATGTGTGTCTGTGTGTGAGTGTATGCACGCGCGTGTGCGCGCATGCATATGTCTTTCTCAGTATCTAGTTAGCCTTTCACCGGCAAACCCATTCTAATTTTTTATCGGATCTTCTGCAACGTTTATACAGAAAAGAGAAACCCCACAAAAACAGAGGAACCAATGATGCCAAATGAAAGTTGTAGCACCAGTGAATCTGCATCACGGTAAGCTTACAAGATAAGTACATCCTTCATACGCATACAAAACTGTTTGTGTGTCTCACGCAGATCAAAGTACAATGTCAGCGCTATGATACACACGTATAAACAAATCAGCCCACTCCTCTGTGACTGCCATCACCTCCACACCCCATCTCTCTACGTTATCTGTGACTGCCATCACCTCCACACCCCATCTCTCTACGTTATCTCTGTGACTGCCATCACCTCTACACCCCATCTCTCTCTACGTTATCTCTGTGACTGTCATCACCTCTACACCCCATCTCTCTACGTTATCTGTGACTGCCATCACCTCCACACCCCATCTCTCTACGTTATCTGTGACTGTCATCACCTCTACACCCCATCTCTCTACGTTATCTGTGACTGCCATCACCTCCACACCCCATCTCTCTCTCTACGTTATCTCTGTGACTGCCATCACCTCCACACCCCATCTCTCTACGTTATCTGTGACTGCCATCACCTCCACACCCCATCTCTCTCTCTACGTTATCTGTGTGACTGTCATCACCTCTACACCCCATCTCTCTACGTTATCTCTGTGACTGTCATCACCTCTACACCCCATCTCTCTCTCTACGTTATCTCTGTGACTGTCATCACCTCCACACCGCATCTCTCTCTCTACGTTATCTCTGTGACTGCCATCACCTCCACACCCCATCTCTCTCTCTACGTTATCTCTGTGACTGCCATCACCTCTACACCCCATCTCTCTCTCTACGTTATCTCTCTGACTGTCATCACCTCCACACCCCATCTCTCTCTCTACGTTATCTGTGACTGCCATCACCTCTACACCCCATCTCTCTACGTTATCTGTGACTGCCATCACCTCCACACCCCATCTCTCTACGTTATCTCTGTGACTGCCATCACCTCTACACCCCATCTCTCTCTACGTTATCTCTGTGACTGCCATCACCTCTACACCCCATCTCTCTACGTTATCTCTGTGACTGCCATCACCTCTACACCCCATCTCTCTACGTTATCTCTGTGACTGTCATCACCTCCACACCCCATCTCTCTACGTTATCTGTGACTGTCATCACCTCCACACCCCATCTCTCTCTCTACGTTATCTGTGACTGCCATCACCTCCACACCCCATCTCTCTCTCTACGTTATCTCTGTGACTGTCATCACCTCCACACCCCATCTCTCTCTCTACGTTATCTGTGACTGCCATCACCTCCACACCCCACCTCTCTCTCTACGTTATCTGTGTGACTGTCATCACCTCTACACCCCATCTCTCTACGTTATCTCTGTGACTGCCATCACCTCTACACCCCATCTCTCTCTACGTTATCTGTGTGACTGTCATCACCTCTACACCCCATCTCTCTACGTTATCTCTGTGACTGTCATCACCTCTACACCCCATCTCTCTCTCTACGTTATCTGTGACTGTCATCACCTTCACACCCCATCTCTCTCTCTACGTTATCTCTGTGACTGTCATCACCTTCACACCCCATCTCTCTCTCTACGTTATCTGTGACTGCCATCACCTCCACACCCCATCTCTCTCTCTACGTTATCTCTGTGACTGTCATCACCTCCACACCCCATCTCTCTCTCTACGTTATCTGTGACTGCCATCACCTCCACACCCCATCTCTCTCTCTACGTTATCTCTGTGACTGTCATCACCTCCACACCCCATCTCTCTCTCTACGTTATCTGTGACTGCCATCACCTCCACACCCCACCTCTCTCTCTACGTTATCTGTGTGACTGTCATCACCTCTACACCCCATCTCTCTACGTTATCTGTGACTGCCATCACCTCCACACCCCATCTCTCTCTCTACGTTATCTGTGACTGCCATCACCTCCACACCCCATCTCTCTCTCTACGTTATCTCTGTGACTGTCATCACCTCCACACCCCATCTCTCTCTCTACGTTATCTGTGACTGCCATCACCTCCACACCCCACCTCTCTCTCTACGTTATCTGTGTGACTGTCATCACCTCTACACCCCATCTCTCTACGTTATCTCTGTGACTGCCATCACCTCTACACCCCATCTCTCTCTACGTTATCTGTGTGACTGTCATCACCTCTACACCCCATCTCTCTACGTTATCTCTGTGACTGTCATCACCTCTACACCCCATCTCTCTCTCTACGTTATCTGTGACTGTCATCACCTTCACACCCCATCTCTCTCTCTACGTTATCTCTGTGAC
>NC_134882.1:3174478-3191978 GCF_041734735.1 Babylonia areolata
AACATACAGTGAGACACAAAATACATGACACACTCTAACATACAGTGAGACACAAAATACATGACACACAAAATACATGACACACTCTAACATACAGTGAGACACAAAATACATGACACACACTAACATGCAGTGAGACACAAAATACATGACACACACTAACATGCAGTGAGACACAAAATACATGACACACTCTAACATACAGTGAGACACAAAATACATGACACACTCTAACATACAGTGAGACACAAAATTGTGAGACACAAAAGATCCCGCAATCCATGTCAGCGTTCCATGGGTTATAAAAACAAGAACATACCCGGCCGGTATACACCCTCGCCCTCTATAATGTGAGTAGGATTGCCTTCATGGCGGGGATCAAAACGGTCATACATGTGACGGGCGCAATAGCCGAGTGGTTAAAGCGTTGGACTTTCAATCTGAGGGTCCCGGGTTCGAATCACGGTGACGGCGCCTGGTGGGTTAAGAGTGGAGATTTTTACGATCTCCCAGGTCAACATATCTGCAGAACTGTTAGTGCCTGAACCCCCTTCGTGTGTATATGCAAGCAGAAGATCAAATATGCACGTTGAAGATCCTGTAATCCATGTCAGCGTTCGGTGGGTTATGGAAACAAGAACATACCCAGCATGCACACCCCCGAAAGTGGAGTATGGCTGCCTACATGGCGGGGTAAAAACGGTCATACACGTAAAATCCCACTCGTGTGCATATGAGTGAACGTGGGGGTCGCAGCCCATGAACTCAAAAAAACAACAAACAAAACAAAACAAAACAAAAAAAGAGCATAAAAAACAACCAACCAAAAACAACCAAACAAAAAAAGGACCGAGACCTTGACGAGGTCCATGACGAGGTAGAGGGCGTCAGGCCTGTCCAGGTCCTCCACCAGCTGCACAATGTTGGGGTGTTTCACCCTGCGCAGGATCGACACCTCACTGGCCACCGCTTGCTCCTGAAACGAGGCGTTAGTTTGCTTTGTAAGAATAACAATGATAAAATTAATACCGATAATAACAATAAGTAGAAGATGATTATAAAATAAGCATAGTCACCATCATCATCAACATAATCATAACAGCAATCCTTGTAAATGCCAGTCAGTTCTAGAGTGCACGGACATGAACAGTGTCAGAGTACCCTCTTTCAGCCCCGGGTGTAACTTGTCAGTTCATTAAACAATGTCGAGCAAGCTATTCACGAAAAACTGGAAAATAACTAGCATAAAGTTTGTTTGTGGCGACACACTCTCCACAGGTAAAGCAGCCCGGGACTTTTACAGCACGGAAGAGAAATCTGCTGTGACAAACAAAAAGGAACACAATACCACTCAATACAACACAACGCACACACACACACACACACACACACACACAGAGAACCAACGGCGGGGAAACTGACTACAATGATCTCACCTTGCCCTTGCATTTGGACTTGTCAATGATCTTCAGCGCGTAGTGTCGTCCTGTTGTCCTGTGAACAGAAACGAACAATGATGGTATATAAGCTTACCTCACTGAAGACACTGATCTGGGTCCCATTGCCCCATTCTCTGACAATAACCCCCACCCCCCTCCTATCGTCTGAAGACATGAGGCAATTTGGGACAAGTAAGAGCGATATCTATTACCATTCTCCATTTCAAAACCTACGACAGTCCCACCTAACTCTTCTGAGGGCGAAAGCGAAAGAGGGAGAGAGAGGGAAGGGGGTAAGGGGGGAGGGGCAGAAACAGAGAGAGACAGGCAGTGTGAGACAGACGGGGGGGAGGTACGTGATAGACAAGAGAGAGAGAGAGAGAGAGAGAGAGAGAGCGGATCCGCTCCCCACCCCATCCCCTTCCCACAAACCGCAAGAAAATCACATCGGTCCTACCCATAACCGGCTCCCAAGTCACGCCACTGCTGGCGCGGTCATCCCAATTCGTCTGTTCCCGTTTCGCCTATCACTACACTGGTGATCCCTAGTCACTTATTCCCAGTTTGCCTATGCACTCAGTTGCTCTGTGTGTGTGTGTGTGTGTGCGTGTGTGTGTGTGTGTGTGTGTGTGTGTGTGTGTGTACCAGCGCGCGAGATTCTCTTGTTTTAAAAGACAACTGCTTCCTGCCAGCACCAAGCTACGAGCAAACACTCTCCCCCCACACCTTCCTTTTCATGTATCTGTTCTCCCTTTACCCCTCAAAGCCTCAATCCCTCCATTTCCACTCTTCAAGGAAAATAACATTTTTTTCAAAATGGTTTAATTCCTGAAAATAGAATGCTGAAGCCTTACTTGTCCACGCATTCTTTGACCAGAGCGAAGTTGCCTTCCCCAATCACCTGGCCGATCTCGTAACGCTCCTGGAAACTCAAAGGCACTCCAGAGGCCTCTTCGTCTGAAACAGCCAATCAAAGTTCAGTCAGCAAACACGTGACTTGATTTTGCATACGCCCGAGGTTTCCTCCTCTGAAACAGCCAATCAGTATTCAAACACGAGGCACGCAACTCTTGGATTAGCATACTCTCGAGGTTTCCTCCTCTAAAAACTGCTAATCAGCATTCTGTTAGCAGCAACGTGCCTTGATTTTGCATTCGCCCGAGGTTTCCTCCTCTGAAATAGCCAATAAATATTCAGAGAGCCACGTGACTGTAACCTGCATGCGCCCGAGGTTTCCACTTCCTCCTGAAACAGCCAATAATCACGCGACTCTTACATTCGCATACGCCCAAGGCCTCCTCTGAAACAGCCAATCATTATACTGTCAGTAGCCACATGACTCGATTCTACATAAGTCTTATGTTTCCTCATCTGAAACAGCCAATCAGTTTTCAGTCTGTGGCCACGTGATTCTTGATTTCGCATGTACCTGGAGATTCCTTCTTTGAGCTGCATGCACATGACTTAGGTTAGCACATGCTCTTCTAAAACTAGCAACTGTTATTCAGCAGAATAAGCGTGACCTGATATAACAAATCGTCATCCAAATCTTCATTCAACAGTCATGAGCAGCCGAGTCCTGATTTTGCGTATCATCCAATAATTATTTCTAATATGCTAAATGAACTGCCAGACAAATAACACCACCATCATCTAAATCGCAGTTTGTCAACATTAAACAATCATTTTTAATTTGCGAAATGAACTGTCAGAAAATAATACAATCATCATCTGATATACAAAACACAACAAATGATCACAGTTCGGCAGCTGTCACCAAAAACAAACTTCTTTATCCTTACTCCTATTGGTCCTGCAGCTGTGGCACACACTAATGTGAAAATACCGGGTTAAAAAACCGAAACTGAAAAAAAAGAAGAAAAAAAAGAAAAGAAAAAGAAACAAGAAACTAAAGTTTAAAACCGTTTGGATTTCCGAACCGTGACATCAGTAGCTCTTTTCTTTTTGCTGCAACTCCCAGGATCACTTGTATGTACGAATGAGTTTTAACGTGTATGACCGTTTTTACCAGCCACATTAGGCAGGCACACTCCGTTTTGGGGCAACCCAGCTCTGATAAAGAAAGGTGTTCCTCACCAGCAATGTGACTGTCGCCGGACACGGAGGGCGGGGCGGTGGAACCATGACCGTTCTGCTGCCGGTACTTGGGCTGAAACACACACACACACACTTACCTATATACACTCACAATGACACACGAGCGCGTGCACATAATAATTTCGGAAACAAACACGCGCAAGAGACGGAGTGACAGAGACAGAGACACAGAGATAGAGACAATGAGACAGACATAGACAATGACAGAGATAGAGACAATGAGACAGACAGAGACAATGACAGAGATAGAGACAATGAGACAGACAGAGACAATGACAGAGATAGAGACAATGAGACAGACAGAGACAATGACAGAGATAGAGACAATGAGACAGACAGAGACAATGACAGAGACAATGACAGAGATAGAGACAATGAGACAGAGACAATGACAGAGACGGAGTGACAGAGACAGAGACACAGAGATAGAGAGACAGAGACAATGACAGACACAGAGATGCAGAGAGACAGAGACAATGACAGACACAGAGATGCAGAGAGACAGAGACAATGACAGAGACAGAGTGACAGAGACACAGACACAGAGAGATAGAAGACAGAGACAATGACAGACACATAGATAGAGACAGAGACAATGAGACAGACACATAGAGACAGAGACAATGAGACAGAGACAGAGAGATAGAGAGACAGAGACAATGACAGACACAGAGAGACAGAGACAATGAGACAGACAGAGACAATGACAGAGACAGAGACACAGAGAGGATATCTGCCGACTTACCGCTGACACAGTTTTGAACTTGCGTGGTGTCTTGGGCGACAGACCGGACTTGGGAGACACGGTACCTGCAGGGTAACGACATCAGCATGGGATTTATTCACCTTCAACACCCACCTACCCCTCGTATACACACACACACACACGCCAACCCCTTGTACACACACACACGCACGCGCGCGCGCACGCACACTCGCACACACACCAAAACACAAACACAAGATAACACACACCGTTCAGACTCTCTCGGGAAGTAGATGTGGTAAACCGGCGGGCCGACTTGGGAGATCGTAACGTCACACGGTCACGTGGTTTGCCTGACGCCGCGCGGTAAGCACTCACATGACGTACCTCTGTGACGACACAAGAACAACCAATGCGTCATAATGCAGTGAATGCATACGTCGTCTCCTCAACTGACCTACCTATGTGACGACACAAGAATAATCACCACATCATAACGCAATGAATGTAGGCGTCATCTCCTCGCGTGACATACCTCTGTGACGACAAAAAAACAACAATCAACAAATCATAAGGCAGTGATTGTAGGTGTCATTTCACGTGACGTACCTCTGTGACGACACAAGAATAATCAACACATCATAAAGTAGTGATTGTAGGCGTCATCTCACGTGACGTACCTCTGTGACGACACAAGAACAATCAACATATCATAAGGCAGTGATTGTAGGCGTCATCTCACGTGACGTACCTCTGTGACGACACAAGAACAATCAACGCATCATAAGGCAGTGATTGTAGGCGTCATCTCACGTGACGTACCTCTGTGACGACACAAGAACAATCAACGCATCATAAGGCAGTGACTGCAAGCGTCATCTCATGCCTGCTTCTGTCATCTGTCACTGAGGAACATCTGGTCGTAATATATTGCAGTTTCTTGCACAGTGACTGACTTTTAAAACTTCCAACATTGCACGCTGGCTGGCTATTCCATCGCTTCTCCCCCTGCCCACCCCTGCCGTGCACACACGCACATACACACACAGGCTCACACACGAACACATACACATATCAACAACGAAATTCTCAGAGAGAGAGAGAGAGAGAGAGAGGGCAGCAGACAGAGACAGAGAGACGGACAGGGAGGCACACAGACAGACAGAGAGAGAGAGACAGAGACAGACAGACAGAGAAACAGAGGGACGGACAGAAGAGGGAACGAAGGACGTGTGTACCAACACATGCACTGACCACTGTCCACCAGGTCAAAGTCATCCGCCGTCATCCGTTCCTGGCCGTAGGCGATGAAAATGGCGTCGTCTTGGAAAAAGTCCGCCAGACATGTCACCTGTCATCACCATCAGCACTGTCATCATCATCATCGTCGTCATCGTTGCTGTTTTCATCTTCGTCAAAGTCAACCTCTCATCATCATCACTGTTGTTGTAATCATTTACATCATAGTCACCTGTCATTATCATCGCTGTTTTCATGTTTATCATGGTCATATGTCATCATCATCGTTGTTGTCATCTTCATCATTCTCTCATTATGATCTTTGTCCCCGCCATCATCTTTATCATTGTCGTCATAACCATCGTAAACAATGTCATCGTCAACGCGCACCTATTTACAATCATCAGTACGTGTTATCAACATCACCACAACAACAACAGCACTACTACTACTCCGACTGAGAAAAAGGAGAACAACAACAGCAATAACAACACCAAGAACGAGAACACAAGAAGATAGCAGGCAAACTCGCACAAAGCGCTCTTCTCACGCAAGGGGAAAAGTCAACAATACGTGTTCACCAAGACAACAATACATTGTAGCACGCAGCATACATAATTATACCAATCTTCACCTCTGAAAAACTGCAAAATATACACCCGCAAACATACACACCACATGGAGACTTCCTTTGTGGGAATGAGTATTGATGTAAAGAACAGAAGACAAGTACAGTGAAAAGGATTCTGTCACAGCTCATGACAATCTCGTGTGGAGTGTTTTGTGCATTATTTTCCCCATTTACCCTCTCCCATTCGAGCATTCGTTCAGTGTGTGTTAGTTTCCGGTTGTGCGTTTTTTACGTGCAATCGGGGAGTCTCGTTCGTGTGTTTGTGTCACTGCTGAACAGAGTTTAAAGTCTCTCTGTTCTGTCAGTGGCACTTCTCTCGGCTTTGCGCCCGCGGCCTTCTTTGAGGAAGGTCGTGTCTGTTTGGGTTTGGGGCTTTTTGCCCAGTTGGTACCCTTAACTGAGGATGGCCTTTCCTCCGGGTGGCCATGTTTTCTGTATCCTGTGTGCTCCAGCTCAGAGGGGGTGCCCTGCTGGACGTGTCTCTTCTTTGGGGTTTTTTTTTTTTTTTTTTTTTTTTTTTTCCAGCATCAGGGTAGTGATACCCGGTTGGTTGGTGAGTTCGCTGTTGCATTGTTGAACTTATCTGTTGTAGTCTGTACTTGTCAGTTGGCTGTTATAAGTGCTGTTTCTTTGTTCGTTTGTCCTGTTCTGTTAAGATGCGAGGTGTTTTTTTGTTTATTGGGATTTGAGGGTTAATGCTAAAAACGTCAGGATTGTATTGTTTTCCTCTGTTGTGATATTTTAAACATAACTTTTAAAAATAATGGTTACTGGGATTTATTAAGTATGCTTAAAGTATTTCAGCCACTAACGTTTCCTTGTGAACCCCTTTATTGTCATTGTAACAATGTTTATATTTTTGTTACCTTCACAAGGTTAAATTGATAACTTCCTAATTGTAGCTTTCCCCCAATTCTTCCTCCACGTTTCTTTGTACATGGTTTTCTTCCAGAAAATGTGTTCACTAATTAATGTGAAGGATAGGGAGCTGTCAAACGGAATTTTACAGTGATATTTTATAATGCTGTTTCAGTTTCGTTAAATCTTTTATCAGTTTGTCTTGGGTGTTCATTGAGGGGGGCAGGGGTAATCCTACCAGAAGGGTGATGAAATCTATGCAGTTTTCAGCATCCCACTTCCTGCACCATCTCCCTTTCAGCCTGTGTTGGCCAGGCGGCGTTGTTGCTCCATCTGCTGCTGACTGCTGTTTTTCTGCTGCCCTCTTCCATCACTGCCTCTAGTTTTGTCGTCTTCATCTGTTTCCAGTCTTCACCGTCCAAGTCTTCGTTCTCCTGTGTTGTGCAGTGCTTCAGTTTATCTATTCGTCAAACGTCCTAAGTTCATTGTTAGCATTCTCCGGACTGACTGCCGCTGGACGGCCGTGTCTTAAAGCTCTGTGTTTTGTGGGGGGTTTTGTGGGTTATTTATCCATTCTGTTGTCGTTTAAGTGTATCAGTTGTTGTGGCTGGGATTGTGGTTAGTTTTATTTGGCAAGTTCTGTGTGTGACTGAATAAATGTATGTAAACCCTGAATTATTTTAGTCTGTGTTTGTGTTGTCAGGGTGTTAGTGCTGGGTTGGGTGGGGGTTTCTAGTCCGCTCTCATATAGAGCGTGACAATTCTCCAAAGTTACGAAACGCTAATATGCCAAATATATACTGAATGCTGCGGAATACAATGGAAGGGATCGATCAAAGTGATAAGGTAATATGCTAACTTTATACTGATTTATGTACTGGATGGGTAATCAATGAAGTTCACGGACGAAAAGAGTACCATAATTTTTTTTTCGGGAGTGTGGGCTGGACTTTCTGAAAGGTATACCCTGCAGCACTGTTCAAGATAATCATAAACCCATCTTCACGCCCCACGTTTTGTCACCTTAGTTCAAAATCCATAGCTTCCGTGTACAAAGATCTTTTAAGTGAGGACATCATTCATGGTATTGAAACATAGTCCCACTGAATATGAACAGATGTATTTCAATTACCTCTGCATGTAACCATCCAATGAATGAAATAGAACAGAATAAAATAAAAGAAAGTAGAATTAAATAAATGACATTAGAATAAACAAAATTAATAATGAACGCTGACATACAGCAAAAACAGAAATGCCATAGACCCGCCACCCTTTTAACAGAGACGGACAAACTGAAATGAAAAGAAAACAACAGAACAGAAAAACAAAAACGCAATGATAAGTTATAGCGTGAGGGTGTGCGGGCGCGCGCGCGCATGTGTTTGAGGGTCAGGGAGGGGGTCAGTGGAGTGGAATGTGAGAAGCAATGACAAGAAAATTAGTTCTATGAGCCGGATATCCATATCATTCCATTCTGATACCCCGCATCCACACACAGACGTGCTAAAAGGCTTCGTCAAAATGAAAACCTCAGTGAATTGATTTCCGTCTGATTAATTCTATTTCTTGTCCCCAATTTTTCAGTTCGTTATTAACTGGCACACAAGCCACGCCATTCCAAACACAAATTACTATTAGACGACTGACAGAACAGAGCTGGTGGAACCAATGATATTCATGGACACAGTGCACGCCACGTGCTTTCCAACTACACGTTATCTGATTGGTTAATTCCTTTGTGTCCATAACTTGCTAATTTCCTGCCCATCTGTGCATGTAATCGTGAACCTCGGGCCAAAGTTGATGGGCTGTAAAACTCATCTCCACTTGATGCAGGTCTGAATTACGTTTTACCATCTGTCATCTGGTGTGCCAGGGTATACACTGTCAGAACACAAAGAGAGGACAGAGACTGAGAGAGGGGTGGTGTCGTGGGGGTGGGGGGAGGGGGCAAAATGGCGGAAGAGTGAGAGAAAAGACACATACCACTGCCTCTAGTCAGTATATATGCATTCATGAGCACGCTCAGTGTGTGTGTGTGTGTGTGTGATATTCATTTAGCCATCACAGTGGACTGGGTTTGAACATAGGCACTTTTTTTATTTTATTGCCATGAGCTCTTTTACGTGCGTCAAACCCATAATGCACTATGTACCTCATGTCACTGCCTCTTCAAGAACAAAAGGCTACTGATTTACAATACATTTATTGTACAATGTTGAACTGTGTTTTGTACAGCATAGCACGAAGTTGGCCATTTATAATCCTGTATTGTACTGCATTCAAATGCATTTATCACAATGGAATCCGTTTGCACTGCACTCAACTGCGCTGCTTGTCACTGCTCTGCATCGCAGTGCATTTACTGCGTCCGTGTTGGTTTGCATGGCATTCTGTTGTGCTGCGCTGCACAGCATTTCATGACACTACACTACATCTACATGGTTTTGCACTGCCTCGCGTGGCATTGGATTTCAAAGTTATGCATCGTATTGCACTGGACCACTCTATGTGCTCGTGCACAATGCACGTGCGTGTAGGCACATTTCTGGAGGCATGATTTTTTTTCTCTTAAAAAAAAAAAAAAAAAAAAAAATCGATGTCGCATGGAGATCTCAGGCTGCTGCTAAGTTGTCTGTACGGCAGTAACCTTTTGTGTAACACTGGATTGGCCTGCACGGAGAGAGAGGGGCGGGGGTCAAAGACAAAGCTCGGACAAAGCTCGGGAGGGGAAATTCAGAAAGACAGAAAGTAAGAGAGACAGAGAGAAAGGAGAGAGAGACAAACAGACAGACAAAGACAGAGAGAGAGCAGGCAGACAGGCAAGCAGATAGATTAGGGGAGGGAGGAAGGGAGGGTGAGAGAGACAGAGAGAAAGCGAGAGAGAACGTGTGTGTGCGTTTGTGTCACGCGTGCGTACGTGTGCGTGTATGTGTAGCGCGCGTGAACGAAAACCTGTAAGTGAGGTCATCAACTTTCATCAGTTTAAAAAATATTAAACCCATGGGATGTGGAAAAAAGAAAGAAAGGCGGTATGATGTGAAAATCGCAACATTAGGCTGAGTGGAGGTGGTGGAGGGGGAGGAGTTGGGGATGGGGAGGGGCGGGGTGGACGGGGGCGAGGGGTGGGGGAGGGTAACTTGAGCTAATTCACCATCAAACTTGTCAAACCAAACACCACCGTTGTCGGTTCAGGTTGACATTAGCGCCCAGCACGGAGCAGTATCGGGCCTGGAGGGGATAGGCATTCAGTGGACACCCTGCTTCGTCCGTCTCCACCCGCCTCCCCCCAACCCCCCCACCCCCCTTGTGCTCTTTTAAGGAAAATCATCTCCTTGTCATGTTGTCCGTTTTCTCTCTGTCATTCATTCATTCATTTATTCATGTATTTGGTTATCTATTTATTCATGTACTTATTCATTTATATATTCATTCACCCATTCATGTATTTGTTTATCTATTTATTTATATATTCACGGTTGTTCTTTCGTCTTTGTTTGCATTTGATAAGATATTGTTTGACGCGTTGGGGGTGTATCTATCTTCTCAATTCAAAATAAAATCAACGCACGTGCGTGTGTACGAAAGCATGTAAATATAATTATATATTCGCGCAAACACACACACGCACGCAGGCACGCGCACACACGCATGCATACACGTGACACACACACACACACACACACACACACACGCACGCACGCACACACGAACTATAAAAACACAAACACACAAGAGGAGATGAGAATGTGAGAGAAGCTGAGAAAGAAAATGAAAGAGAACACACACAGGGAAAGCAACAAAGACACAAATATATCATCATAACTGGCTGTGAACATAAGTCAACGACCCGTCTCCACAAACACGCCCGCCCTGACCCAATGGGATCGGGAAGAAGAAGAAAGAAAAAAAGAACGAAGAAGACGAAGAAGAAGAAGAAAAATGGAGGGACCCAAAACAGAAAACCAGCAACAAGTCCACGACCCTGTTTTATTCCAGTGTGTATACATCACACACATCCCTTCCCCCCACACCATCACCCCCTCCCACCCCATCCACACACACATCAATAACGGGGAACGACTGGCCTTGACACGGAAACCTCGTCCTTTCCACCTCCCCCTCCTCCTCCCATCCACACTATCACCTCTTTCCCCACCCCCTCCCTCCATCTCTCTTTTACCGCAGCCCTGAACTGTCCCTTTCACTTCCTCCGGAGAAAGGTTAAAGACAGATGATAACCTGGCTAACACAACCAAAGATCAAGGACTGTGTGTGTGTGTGTGTGGGGGGGGGGGGGGGGGGGTGAGTAGTAAATGTTTGTTTTATCGAAATTTCAAAAGTGGATTTGGTAGAGAAAAATATATAAGTCAAATGCCTGATAATTATGTTATCAGCTTCTTCAGATTTCGAAGTAGTAATCATAAGCTGGAAATAGAAACAGGGAGACACAAAGGCATACCACGAGAGTTACGATTTTGTAAGGTTTGTAACATGTCTGTGATTGGTGATGAGTTTCATTTTATAATGGAATGTCCCAATTATGATCAGTTACGAAATAGATATGTTCCTAAAAAATATTTGTCTCCAAAATCGGTTTTTAATTTTTGTAATATACTCAAAGGCGGCAAAAAAGTCATTTTAGCTGTAAGTAAGATGATTAGATTTGCAAATGTTGCCTAGTTACACTTTTGGAGTTAAAAGACATTTGTGTTTTCTCAACTTTATGTGACATTGTTGTGTATTTGGAAATGTTTGTTATGGGCACGAAAATGAGTATTTTGCAGTAATCCTCCATACTCCAATAGGAGTGAAAGGATAATTAAAACTTGAAACTTGAAACTTGTGTGTGTGTGTGTGTGTGTGTGTGTGTGTGTGTGTGTGTGTGTGTGTGTGTGTGTGTGTGTGTGTGTGTGTGTGTGTGCGTGCGTGCGTGCGTGCGTGCGCGTTCGTGTGTGTGTGTGTGTGTGTGTGTGTGTGTGTGTGTGTGTGTGTGTGTGTGTACGAAGACTCAAACTCGGATCACTGGTGAACACTGGATCACAAGTCCAACGCCTAATCGATTCTGCCACGGCGTTTACCAGTTAGTTAATTGATCGATCAATCCGTCATTGACTCACCGAAATAAGCTATGGACTGATTAATTACTGTGTTCCTGTTAATCACAATTAATTACTGTGTCCCTGTTAATCACAATGTCACATTTTCGCGTTATTGCCTTTACCGAGATGTTGGGATAACATGTAATCAACATCGGACAGAAACAGTTACTGTCGTAGTTCGACAGTTTGAGTCCAGACTTGGGACGCATATTTTGCACAGAGTTCAGAACAGAACAAACATTCTGTCTGAAATATATTCTTTTAAAATCAACGGTCATTGAGTTCAGAATAGAACAAACATTCTGTCTGAAATATATTCTTTTAAAACCAACAGATACTGAGCGAGGAACAGGCATTCGATCAAAATTAATTGTCCATCGAATAATTTCAAAGCACACACACACACATGCACGCACACACGCATGCACACACACACACACGCACGCACACACACTCACACACACACACTGATACACACAACTATTCAGGGCAACATCATTCTTCCTCCTCGTTCACATTACAGTTCTTTCGTTTGAAACTAAGACAGTCCTGCGACCTAAATACGCAAATAATTTACTTTATAACGCAAATAATGTACTTTATATTATTATGCCACCAGCCTCTCTTATATCCAACAGAACAGAACAGAACACCACTATAATGTTCCCAGAAGTGTAAATGTTAAGAACTGTGAACTCCAACTAATGCTTTTCTTTGATTAAAATGCTGTTCTATTTGGAAATGTCGCTTGACAATCAGAATGAATCCGACATGACAACATGAAAGACCTGTCTTGATGTACATATACCCTAACACTAAATATGACTTCTTTGAAGACGAACGTTTAAAGTTTCAAATATTTTACTCTCTTGTCTATTTTTGTTCTTTCCACCACAGTACAGTCGTATTTAGATAGTCTGACTCATCCCTTACACCAAATATCAGGGTCGAGTGGCCCCGTCCCCTCTCGTCGCTCCCCCCCCCTATCCCCCACCCTCCCAAAAGAAAAGATTCATCAGAACTGGCAGCCTTACCCTCCTCCCGACACTCAAGTGTCTTTTATCTGGAGACAGGGAGGCAACCACTCGAGAGGCAGACAGGAAGACCGTCTTTACATCTGCCCTCAAAACACCAGTCTGGATGATCGGACCCTCAGAGGTGACGGATCGGACCAAAAGTGGTCTCCCTTCACTATGTCTCGTGATGGCCAATAGTGATCTCCCTTCATATTCAGATAACTATGTTCATATTGGCCAATAGTGATCTCCCTTCATACTCAGACCACTATGTTCATATTGGCCAATAGTGATCTTCCTTCATACTCAGACCACTATGTTCATATTGCACAACAGTGATCTCCCTTCATACTCAGACCACTATGTTCATATTGGACAACAGTGATCTCCCTTCATACTCAGACCACTATGTTCGTATTGGCCAATAGTGATCTCCCTTCATATTCAGACCACTATGTTCGTATTGGCCAATAGTGATCTCCCTTCATACTCAGACCACTATGTTCGCATTGGCCAATAGTGATCTCCCTTCATACTCAGACCACTATGTTTCATGTTGCTTACAGCCCAGCGGACTGCAAAGGGGGGGGGGGGCGGGAGTGGGTAGGGGGTAGAGGGGGGGGGGGCATTACAGGGTTAACAACACCCTTTACCCAGTGCGAGTGAAGACTGACTTCGTTTATTCTTCTTCTTTTCTTTCATGTTTTCAAAGGAAGTGGGGCAGAACAGAAAGATGGTGTGTATATTTTTCATCCTGCAGTATTCATGTAGTCTGACTCATTCTCCAGTCTGCAATGCAGACCTTGTGCTTTCCCAGACAAGGAAAAGTGGCGACTATGATAATCATACCGGCTGGAAATGGGTTGTTTTTCGCTTTATTATGTTGCTGGCGAGAATGCTGCACACACGCACGCGCGCGCACTCTCATAATCACACAATGCGCGTGCAGGCACACACACACACACACACACACACACACACACATATTATCTGTAGCTTGTTCTATTCATTAGGACGAACACGCACGCACAGCAAGTGTGTCAGCATGCACACGCAAACAAGCGCGCGTAGGACTGGAGCATGTCATGACCATCGTAGCAGCAGTCAGCGTTCGTTGCTGTTTGCCTTCCTTTTTCTCCCTGGCAGCCTTAGGCTGTACAGTGCCAAGTAATGATGAATACAACTTTATGAACATGACTGTGTGTGTGTGTGTGTGTGTGTGTGTGTGTGTGTGAGAGAGAGAGAGAGACAGAGAGGAAGGGATGGGGGGTGGATGGGTGAATGGGGATGCTTCCGACTTGGCGCTCGTGAATTTGTGTCTGCATGCCTGCGAACGTGTGTGTGTGTGTGTGTGTGTGTGTGTGTGTGTGTGTGTGTGTAGTTCAAATGATCATGCAAATCATATGAGTTCCTGCTGTTTTGTTCTTTCTCGTCCCAGTGTCACTCTCTGTCAGATCCTCACCCCTGCTTCTCTCCTCTCTTTCATTGTACAAGTCTTTCAAAACAAACAAACAAACAAGCAAATAAAAGCTATTTGTTCGGTGAACGTAATGCGATCGATGAATTATGTTCACCGTAAATTACCTCCTTACTTACTACATACATGCTGTGGCCTTTTCTGAATGCTCTTCTGCTGCCTGCTGACCCCAGTCTCTCTCTCTATCTCTCACTCTCCGTCACACCACTCCAGTCTCTCTATCTCTCACTCTCCGTCACACCACTCCAGTCTCTCTCTCTATCTCTCACTCTCCGTCACACCACCCCAGTCTCTCTCTCTATCTCTCACTCTCCGTCACACCACTCCAGTCTCTATATCTCTCACTCTCCGTCACACCACTCCAGTCTCTCTCTCTATCTCTCACTCTCCGTCACACCACCCCAGTCTCTCTCTCTATCTCTCACTCTCCGTCACACCACTCCAGTCTCTCTATCTCTCTCCGTCACACCACTCCAGTCTCTCTATCTCTCTCCGTCACACCACTCCAGTCTCTCTATCTCTCTCCGTCACACCACTCCAGTCTCTCTATCTCTCTCCGTCACACCACTCCAGTCTCTCTCTCTATCTCTCACTCTCCGTCACACCACTCCAGTCTCTCTATCTCTCACTCTCCGTCACACCACTCCAGTCTCTCTCTCTATCTCTCACTCTCCGTCACACCACTCCAGTCTCTCTCTCTATCTCTCACTCTCCGTCACACCACTCCAGTCTCTCTCTCTATCTCTCACTCTCCGTCACACCACTCCAGTCTCTCTATCTCTCACTCTCCGTCACACCACTCCAGTCTCTATATCTCTCACTCTCCGTCACACCACTCCAGTCTCTCTGTCTCTCTCCGTCACACCACTCCAGTCTCTCTCTCTCTCTCTCTCTATCTCTCGCTCTCCGTCACACCACTCCAGTCTCTCTCTCTCTCTCTATCTCTCACTCTCCGTCACACCACTCCAGTCTCTCTATCTTTCACTCTCCGTCACACCACTCCAGTCTCTCTCTCTCTCTCTCTCTCACTCTCCGTCACACCACTCCAGTCTCTCTATCTCTCACTCTCCGTCACACCACTCCAGTCTCTCTATCTCTCACTCTCCGTCACACCACTCCAGTCTCTCTCTCTCTCTCTCTCACTCTCCGTCACACCACTCCAGTCTCTATATCTCTCACTCTCCGTCACACCACTCCAGTCTCTATATCTCTCACTCTCCGTCACACCACTCCTCTCTATCTCTCTCCGTCACACCACTCCAGTCTCTCTCTCTATCTCTCACTCTCCGTCACACCACTCCAGTCTCTCTATCTCTCACTCTCCGTCACACCACTCCAGTCTCTCTCTCTCTCTCTCTCCGCCACACCACTCCAGTCTCTCTCTCTCTCTCTCCGTCACACCACTCCAGTCTCTCTCTATCTCTCACTCTCCGTCACACCACTCCAGTCTCTCTCTCTATCTCTCACTCTCCGTCACACCACCCCAGTCACTCTCTCTATCTCTCACTCTCCGTCACACCACTTTAGTCTCTCACTCTCCGTCACACCACTCCAGTCTCTCTATCTCTCACTCTCCGTCACACCACTCCAGTCTCTCTATCTCTCTCTCTCACTCTCCGTCACACCACTCCAGTCTCTCTCTCTATCTCTCTCCGTCACACCACTCCAGTCTCTCTCTCTATCTCTCTCCGTCACACCACCCCAGTCTCTCTCTATCTCCCTCGCTCCCTCCCAACTCCGACCCCCATCTCCCTCTCTCTCTATCTCTCCCCAGCCCCTCCTCTCTCTCTGTCCCTCCCTCTCATTCTCTTTCTTCCTGGCTTGTTCATGGCACGGGTTAGGGGCCCTAAGGACCAATCGAGTCAGTATTATGCGTTCTGACAAGAAAGAAGCCATTGTCAAGTGTTTGTCAAGAGGATTTTTCTCTTCCATGAAGCTGGTCGGATCGCATTGGAGGTTGTGCGGTGACGTTCGTCTGACTACTGTTCGGCTGTCCCGTGTCTTGTGGCAAGATTAGTTTCTTGGCAGCTCTGTGAGTCACCTGGTAGACTGGGTACTCTGTGTGTGTGTGTGTGTGTGTGTGTCTGTGTGTGTGTGTGTGTGTGAAAGAGACAAATAAGAGAGAGAGAGCGAGGGGGGGGGGACTCTAGCGACAGGGATATAGACACAGAGAGAGGCAGAGGCACATACAGAGAAATACGAAGGGGTGAATAGACAAAGAGAGGGAGAAAGATTTGAAGACAGAAAAAGTCAAAAAAGAGATAAAAAGACAAAGAGAGTCACAGAGCGAGTGAGAGTGAGAGAGTGAGAGTGAGAGAGGGGGAGTGAGAGTGAGGCAGACAGACAGACAGAGAGACAGACAGACCAACAAAGAGAGAGACAGACTGACGTACCGACAAAGACAAGAGACCCATAACGAGCAAGTGAGAGAGATATATATTCACATAGAGACAGAGAGACAGACAGACAGACAGAGAGACATGGAGACAGAGAGACATAGAGACAGAGAGGCAGAGAGACACAGAGACATAGAGGCAGAGAGACAGAGACAGAGAGACAGACACAGAGATATAGAAACAAACACAGAGACATAGAGACAGAGAAACATAGAGACAGAGAGACACAGACATAGAGACAGAGAGACACAGAGACAGAGAGACACAGAGATAGAGAGACATAGAGGCAGAGAGACACAGAGACAGAGAGACACAGAGACAGAGAGACATAGAGACACAGACATAGAGACACAGAGATAGAGAGACATAGAGGCAGAGAGACACAGAGACACGGAGACATAGAGACACAGAGATAGAGAGACATAGAGGCAGAGAGACACAGAGACACGGAGACACAGAGAAGAGAGACACAGAGACATAGAGACAGACAGACACAGAGACAGACAGACATAGAG
>NC_134882.1:3196978-3291978 GCF_041734735.1 Babylonia areolata
TACTGTGTGATATGACATAATGAGGTGTGGTACTGTGTGATATGATATAATGAGGTGTGGTACTGTGTGATATGACATAATGAGGTGTGGTACTGTGTGATATGATATAATGAGGTGTGGTACTGTGTGATATGACATAATGTGGGGTGGTATGACATAATGAGCTGTGGTACGTGTGACGTGGTGTGGTATGGTGTAGTGTGTTGTGGTACTGTATGATATGACATAATGTGGTGTGGTACGTGTGACGTGGTGTGGTATGGTGTAGTGTGTTGTGGTACTGTATGATATGACATAATGTGGTGTGGTACGTGTGACGTGGTGTGGTATGGTGCAGTGTGCTGTGGTGCTGTGTGATATGACATTAATGAGGTGTGGTACTGTATGATATTATATAATGAGGTGTGGTACGTGTGATATGACATAATGAGGTGTAGTACTGTATGATATTATATAATGAGTTGTGGTACGTGTGATATGACATAATGAGGTGTGGTACTATGTGATATTATATAATGAGGTGTGGTACGTGTGATATGACATAATGAGGTGTGGTACGTGTGGCGTGGTGTGGTACTGTGTGATATGACATAATGAGGTGTGGTACTGTGTGATATGACATAATGAGGTGTGGTACTGTGTGATATGACATAATGAGGTGTGGTACTGTGTGATATGATATAATGAGGTGTGGTACTGTGTGATATGATATAATGAGGTGTGGTACGTGTGACGTGGTGTGGTATGGTGTAGTGTGTTGTGGTACTGTATGATATAATGAGGTGTGGTACAGTGTGACGTGGTGTGGTATGGTGCAGTGTGCTGTGGTGCTGTGTGATATGACATTAATGAGGTGTGGTACTGTATGATATTATATAATGAGGTGTGGTACGTGTGATATGACATAATGAGGTGTAGTACTGTATGATATTATATAATGAGTTGTGGTACGTGTGATATGACATAATGAGGTGTGGTACTATGTGATATTATATAATGAGGTGTGGTACGTGTGATATGACATAATGAGGTGTGGTACGTGTGGCGTGGTGTGGTACTGTGTGATATGACATAATGAGGTGTGGTACTGTGTGATATGACATAATGAGGTGTGGTACTGTGTGATATGACATAATGAGGTGTGGTACTGTGTGATATGATATAATGAGGTGTGGTACGTGTGACGTGGTGTGGTATGGTGTAGTGTGCTGTGGTACTGTGTGATATGATATAATGAGGTGTGGTACGTGTGACGTGGTGTGGTATGGTGTAGTGTGCTGTGGTACTGTATGATATGATATAATGAGGTGTGGTACTGTATGATATGATATAATGTGTGGTACTGTGTGATATGATATAATGAGGTGTGGTACTGTGTGATATGATATAATGAGGTGTGGTACGTGTGACGTGGTGTGGTATGGTGTAGTGTGCTGTGGTACTGTATGATATAATGAGGTGTGGTACGTGTGACGTGGTGTGGTATGGTGTAGTGTGCTGTGGTACTGTATGATATGATATAATGAGGTGTGGTACGTGTGACGTGGTGTGGTATGGTGTAGTGTGCTGTGGTACTGTATGACATAATGAGGTGTGGTACGTGTGACGTGGTGTGGTATGGTGTAGTGTGTTGTGGTACTGTATGATATAATGGGGTGTGGTACGTGTGACGTGGTGTGGTATGGTGTAGTGTGTTGTGGTACTGTATGATATAATGAGGTGTGGTACGTGTGACGTGGTGTGGTATGGTGTAGTGTGCTGTGGTACTGTGTGATATAATGAGGTGTGGTACGTGTGACGTGGTGTGGTATGGTGTAGTGTGTTGTGGTACTGTATGATATAATGGGGTGTGGTACGTGTGACGTGGTGTGGTATGGTGTAGTGTGCTGTGGTACTGTGTGATATGATATAATGAGGTGTGGTACGTGTGACGTGGTGTGGTATGGTGTAGTGTGCTGTGGTACTGTATGACATAATGAGGTGTGGTACTGTATGATATGATATAATGAGGTGTGGTACTGTGTGATATGATATAATGTGTGGTACTGTATGATATGATATAATGAGGTGTGGTACGTGTGACGTGGTGTGCACGGTCTGGCATGGTGTGGAATATAGAAGGTGGGGGAGGGGGCGGGGGCTGGGGGTGGGGGGTCAACAAACACAAGAGACACATTTTATCAGTTGAGAAAACAAACCTTTTTCAAAGCTACATAAATACTCTTTTTTTTTACTTCCCAAATCCCCATTCCCAATTCCCCATTCAATTTTTTTTCAAGATACTCGGGGGAAAAAAACAACAAAAACGTCATTTCTAACGATTCTGTTGATTTTGAATTGATTTTCCTTGATGGCTTCTGACCAGCCACAAACTTGCCATCCAAAAAACCGCGACCGCATGTCACTTCAAACAATAATAGACGAATAAAGAAAGGTTCGTGAATTAGACATAAACCTGATGCTAGCTGTTACCGTCTGGAATGCACACGGCATCAATGCAGAAAGGTCTGCATGTGCAAAGGTCGTAACCTGACTTTACCCTCTGACCTTTAAAGGCCCTCGTCCGACCTCGAGAACGCCCTAGGCAGAAACACTGGCAGCCACCCAGGAAAGACAGGGGTATCGGACTTCTGCTAGTGAAGGTCATCATCATAATCATCATCACCATAGTCGTCGTCGTCGTCGTCGTCGTCATCATCATCGTCGTCGTCGTCTTCACCATCGTCGGTATCCCTCCTTTGCTTCCCTCGGTAAATATGGGGACACTTCCTTTTTATCTCCTCCCCCTCGACATCCCCTATAGACAACTCTCTTACACACACACACACACACACACACACACACACACACACACACACACGCACACGCACACATACATACACATACTCTCTCCTACCTCTCGACATCCCTTACGGACAACTCTTTTACACACACACACACACACACACACACACACATTCGATCAGACCATATCTGTCTCAGCGCTTTTGAATGATCCTTTCCCTGAAAAACAAACAAACAAACAAACAACCATACAAAAAAAAGGCCTTGTTATCTGCGGACTTGCCGGGGAAAAACCCTCTGTGCGTGACCCCCATAACAATTTGTCCCCTCTGTTCTCTCCCCTCTGTTCTCTCCCCTCTGTTCTCTCCTCTCGGTTCTCTCCCCTCTGTTCTCTCCTCTCGGTTCTCTCCCCTCCCAACCCTCTGCCCGTGACCCCCATAACAATTCGTCCCCTCTGTTCTCTCCTCTCTGTTCTCTCCCTCTCTGTTCTCTCCCCTCTGTTCTCTCCTCTCTGTTCTCTCCTCTCTGTTCTCTCTCCTCTGTTTTCTCCCCTCTGTTCTCTCCCTTGTTCTCTCCTCTCTGCCCGTGACCCCCATAACAATTTGTCCCCTCTGTTCTCTCCCCTCTGTTCTCTCCCCTCCTAACCCTCTGCCCGTGACTCCCATAACAATTTGTCCCCTCTGTTCTCTCCCCTCTGTTCTCTCCCCTCCCAACCCTCTGCCTGTGACTCCCATAACAATTTGTCCCCTCGGTTCTCTCCCCTCCCAACCCTCTGCCCGTGACCCCCATAACAATTTGTCCCCTCTGTTCTCTCCCCTCCTAACCCTCTGCCCGTGACTCCCATAACAATTTGTCCCCTCTGTTCTCTCCCCTCTGTTCTCTCCCCTCCCCTCCCAACCCCCTGTCCGTGACCCCCATAACAATTTGTCCCCTCTGTTCTCTCCTCTCTGTTCTCTCCTCTCTGTTCTCTCCTCTCTGTTCTCTCTCCTCTCTGTTTTCTCCCCTCCGTTCTCTCCTCCCTGCCCGTGACTCCCATAACAATTTGTCCCCTCGGTTCTCTCCCCTCCCATCCCGATGCCTCCTTTTTCCTGGCTTCCGGTCCAAACATCCGGGCTGTCAAGCCATGCAGGACGAAATCAATGAAACAACCCAACCACTGGCATGCACACGGCTGCCGGAAGTTCCTGCCCAATCTGCTCGCGCGAGAAACCGGGCCTGCGCAGTGATCATTCATCCTGAAAGCACTGTACGATAAATTCGAAACACGCTGGGGCAATGGCTTACCGGTCCCCTTTTGTTTTTGGTGGACTGCGGGGGCAGGGGGAGGGGAGGGGGGGAGTCGTTTCGTCGCACTGACTGTGAATGATCCAAATGCTTATGTTTACTATTTGTATTTCCTTTATTTGATTTGTATATTCAGTGGTCAGAATTAAACTCAAGCATTATTACGAAATTTGCGTTTTACATTTGTTCAGAAAAATGACTGTTTAATTCCATAGAAACAGATCTGAAAATCATGCTACTTGTCTTGGAAATAAAACCGGTCTTCCACGCGACAAGTACTACATGCCATTTTTGTGAGACTATTTAAACAGTGAAAGCAGACGTTTAAGTTGCAATGAGGTAGAGACAGTCAGGCACCCTCATGAAGAGAGACAGAGACATGTGCAGGCATCGAGAAACAACGACTATGAGATGAAAAGATATGAAAGCATACATCCATGTACACATACACACACACACAGACACACACACACACACACACACACATCGATCATATACCAACTTGCGATATGTTAAAGTCTCAAATCCCAGAACTGAAATCATCTTCAGTGTTGACGATCTTCAGCAGTCCATTGCTAATGTATGACTTTTTCAACTCCTTGTTAAACAGTCCAGTTGGTTCGCTGTTATAGTTGTTAGTTTTTCATTAGAAATATGTTATATTGTTATGATTTTTTGTTTATTTTTTAAACAAAACTTAAATCAATAATTTTCACACACACACACGCACACACACACACACACACTTTCACTTACTCGTATGCGTACACAGTAATTCCCCCCCACCCTCCTCCCACTCGATTTTTTTCCTTCCCTCGTCTAATATCACTACAGTGAAAAGACGTTAAACTAAAGAACGAACGAACGAACACACACACACACACACACACACACACACACAGTGTCCACCCACCTGTCTCCCATCCACGGTATACACCCTCCTGACGGCCCCGCTGTCCAGCTTGATGGCCTCAGTGATGTCGGTCAGCACCTGGTCAAAGCTGTGCGCCGTCTTCCGGTTCAGCAGCACGCGCACCGCCTTGCGGGGCTTGGACCCGTTCCGGATCACCGTGATCAGCTTGGGCCGGATGTAGTCGCGGATCTCCTCATCCACGCGCTCCCGGGAGGCGGAGCGGGTCGACTCGCTCCCCGCGCCGTTGGTTCCGAGAGGGGGGAGGGTCTCCCTGGAGACTGCTCTCCGGTTCTGGTTCCAGTTGGGGCTGCTGCAGGCCCGGCTGTAGTCCATCCGGCGGAAGACGTCGGTGGAGGCGCACACGTAGCTCTCGCCCTCCTCCAGCTCCTCCAGAGCGGTGATCTTCCGCGACCCGTCCACCGTGAACATGTGACGCACGCCTTGCGGCATGGCGTTCTTGTCGCAGACGGGCGATGACGTCAGCTCGGCCATCAGCGACTCGAAGGTGCGGAAGCGCTCGGGGCTGACGGCGTAGACCATGCCCTTGAAGAAGCGGTCCCCGTTGCGGTAGAAGCGGACCTTCTTGGCCCGCTTCCCTTCAGACACCCTCAGCAGGCTGGTCCGGATCAGGCTGCCGTGGTCGCTGTGCGAGGTGGGAGAACGGCGGCCCGAGCGGGGCGTGCGGGGCAGGCGGTGGTCGTCGAAGTGTTCGTGGAAGCTGTTCTCGCCCATGGCGCTGAAGACCCTGTTGAGAGACAGCGAGCTGTGAGAGCGGGAGCACTCCTCCAACAGCTTGTCGAAGGGCGTGACGGGCGACACGGGGATCGACCCCTGTCTCTTCAGCAGCGGTGACGTCATGCTGAACGACTAACGTCACTGCGCCCTCGCTGACGTCAAAGTGATGTTCGGTTACGCCTCGATTTTTTTTCTTCTAATATTGCAAGTTTAACTCTGTCTTTTTAAAATTGCATGTATTACTCTGTCTTTTTGATATGGCACGCATAACTCTCTGTCTCTGTCTTTTTTAATGTAGCATGTATAACTCTTTTCTTCTTTTTTTATTTTTATAATATACAGCACGTAGGTATATAAATCTGTTTTATATATTGTTTTAGAGTTGATCAAGACAGATATTTCAAGTAGAAAAGTTTGAAATACTCCTCAGTTCCTGGTCATGCATGCAGACAAAGTATCACCGGCTATTATATGAAGACATCAGTTATCCGGGATTTTATTTTCAGTTCGTTCTGTCAAAAATGAATGAAACATATCACAAGCCAAGCACTTTCCAAGTGAATGTCACTGAAGTTTATCGCCAGTACAATCATATTATCCCTTTTCTGCTTTCATTCCATCCAACCTTCAAGCACACAACATCATAAAAATGCTGCGCAAAATGCTGTTAAATCAAATGACAATGAATATAAACAGTTTTATCCATTCATCAAAGTAAACGGCAGGTACTGCACTGACAATGGTTACCTTCGGTATTTAGTAGGTCCTATAGATAAATTAATTTAATTTAATTTATTGAATTATTTATTAATGATATTAATTAATGAATGAATTTAGTAATTTATTTATTTAATGATATTGGAATTCATACAAATTCTGCAGTGGAAGTATCGAACGGGGCACCCAATAGCTACTGTCAATGATCACAGAATACACGCATTTGACAACAGTGACAGGTGATCCTCATTAAACAAAAGAAAAAACAAGATTCGGCCTGAACTCCACCTCCTCGAGCAGCGAAACCTTCACAAGACCCAAGCACTGGGAAAAAAAAGAAAAAAAAAAAAAAAAGAGGCGAAAGCCAATAGGTCCTTAAACTCAACTCTACTGCAAGATTCGTGGTATTTGAGCTTGTGAAGGCAAGCCATTTTATGGAGATCATTTGACTTTCTTTTGTGTGAAGGAAAGACTTTTTAACTATTTTCGTTTAAGTAGAAACTGTTCATGCCTCTGTTTACATAATCATACAGACTTCACCCCCCAATTCAAGTTATTTCACTCTGTCTTGTGAAGGCAAGCCCTTTTGAGGAGATTATTTGACTTTCTGTCGTGTAAAGGCAAGCCTTTTAAATTCCCCCCCCTTTTTTTTTAACTTATAAACTTTTCACGCCTGTGTTTATTGAATCATGTTGCCTTCACCCTTCAAACACCCAGGCGGCTTTCTGACAGATCAAGGGCCAGCTTCACGTGATAATGACGCTGACTCATCCTCTCCGCGGCCACAAACAACCCGCCCCCCATGACCCTCCTCAACCGATCGATGGGGAAACCCACCCCTTCAAGAAGATAGTATCTGCGACACACACACACACACACACACACACACACACACACACACACACACACACACACACACACACACCCAACACACACAAACACGCACACATACACACACACACACACGCAGAGCCGGGAGGGAAAGGGGGTGCTGTTTACCGGCCGGTCAGACAGACACAGCCTTGCCTGACTATGATAGTTCTTGTTCCGTGCGGGCTGCTTCTTTCCGAGGGTTGGACGACAGTGACGGGGACATTCACACACACACACACACACACACACACACACACTCTCTCTCTCTCTCTCTCAACCCCCCTCACACACACACACACACTCTCTCTCTCTCTACCCCTCTCCCCCTCACACACACACACACACACACACACTCTCTCTCTCTTCCCCTCTCCCCCCTCACACACACACAATTAGTTCCCTGCAGGAGGAAGGGGCGCGACAAGTGGGTTACCGAACGTGTTTCACGAGCCAGCGCGCATGAGTCACCGGGGATCCCATCTGCGCCCTGCTGACAAATCTTGGGTGAAATAAACAACTTCGGAGTTGCCACGCAAAATCGATCATGACGTCATTTACAGGCTCAATGCTCATAAATGACGTCACAATGATGTCATTCGCTGCTGACATTTTTAAAATGACGCCATGCAGGTTCAGCAGCTGCGTCGTCAACGATAATAAAAACAATCAAATCACAGTAGGCCCTACTGGAGATAACGCTTTTCGACGTTTCTTTACTTACTCTCTTTATTTCCACCAGGACATGATCGTGCGTGACTAGTGATCAAAATCAAAATCGTTTCAAAACTGAAGAAAATAATTAATATCAGAAAGGCGGATCCAGATGTGACAATGATAAAACTATCGTTAAGCTCTAAAACGACGACCGTTTTCACGTGAGAATTTTCGCCTCATTAATTCGTATTGACACAGCACTCCAATGTCTTAGAGGAATTAACGAGGCAGAAACAATTGCCACGATCAATCACCAACTGACAAAGGACACTTCAAAACCTGGGTATTTCAAGGCTTAGCCGAAAGTCTGGGCACTTTGACTGACATGTTTCATGACTGATGTAATACACACACACACACACACACACACACACACACACGTGTTTATCTTGTTCTCTAACGCTGGTTCTACCAACGTGGAGTCTGTGAAGTGATAAAAAGAAATGGTATGGATTTATTCTATTACGTTTCCTATTTCCGTGGTTCTAACGTTTATTCTACCCGAAACCCAACACTTCTTTCGACGGACGACGACAAATGATACTTTTCATACACATTTGACAAATACTGAACAATCAATAAGCCTGTATGGACAAACTGTCATGTGGGTTAGGTCTATGTGTAACGTAGACCTACTGGACCATTAAATGGTTTATTGACATTTACATATGCAATGTATTGTATCCGCATTCCTTTCTTGACCACAACTGTGTTGAAATAAGACTAAGTAGATAAAAGATTAAAATTCACCATAATTATGCTAGCACTGACAAAGATTTGTAGACTGTTTGTCATCTACTTCCTGGCGATGTGTGAAAAAAAGAGTAGGTCATATCATACATGTAACCCGATAATAATGATAAAACTGATCATGAGGTTAACTCAACAATCTATACCACCAAGACACCCTCCATGCAGACCCAATAATTAGGCAACAATAACCCCCCCCACAATCCTTCTGGGTTTCTAATCCACACAAAACTGAACTCCAGCTCCTTTTGAGCAGCTCGTTTCACAAGTCTCGGGCGACTTTTTGCTGTCTTCGCAACACAACACAGCACCGTGAATCGAAGACGTTCATTCGGAACGTATTAATCCTGAAACGTATTTTAGTTGCGCATCCAGAATTGTTCCTGCCAAGAAAAAACCAAGAGCTGTCTCTCTCATATCAATCATGATTCTCAGGGACAGCACGACACTCCGTGACGTGATAGAAATCTCACAAATAGGGATCAAATTCTGAAAACACATTTCGCATCTGAAGGTCGAAACCACCCACTGACACTGGGTGAACCACACCTTTACTCAAAACAAATCAAATCTTTACCTCGGCCTTCCACGCAAAACACCACATCTTTACCAAAACAAGTCAAAACTTTAACTCCACATTCCACGCAAAACAGTCAATACGTTGACGCCGAACATGTTGCCAGCGACTACACTACTCCAGCATTAACACTGTTCAGATTTCCGTAGTGGATTAACCCAGATCTCGCGTGGATTAACGCCACAAACATAACCGAATTGAATCCTATTTTGAGCCACAATGAATCTACAAGATAAATGGAAATTCTCTGTTTGAACCATCTGGCGAATTACACTGCTGGTGCCACGACAGTGGGTTTGTGTGAACACAAGGTGGTGTGAAACTTGATGCTGTCGTCTTACACAGGATCCAGTGGAGGCGTGAACAGACGGAAAGCCATGTGGCGTGGCTGACTTAATGCCCACCAGGCCCACAGTCACTAACATCTTACCGTCTCTAAGGCTTGGGAGGGCGTGTCCACAGGCATGTGGAAAATGTTTTTCCCCCAATATTTACCTGACTTTTCAAAATTAGCCCATTACCAGATTCCTCATTCATCTTTTGTCACGACAACGACAATTAGAGCGAGGAAAAAAATGTCTAAGAATTGTCGAACCCGTCTCTTGCAATATCTACAAGACAGACAAAGCATGAAGACAATCTGGTCCTACCGTATTTGAATAGACGCTATTTCGAGATAATCAAGTTGACTTGACTTGACTTCATTGACTTCTGAACTTACAAGTGAACGAACGAGACCTCTGGTTGTGCGCTAACACATTTAGAACGTACAAATAAGGTAGAATTGCCTCATCGTCAAGGTCGTTCCCTCAGAACTAAAATGTCCTTCAGGGACTAGACTTCACTTCCGTCCTATTCTCTGACAATTTATTTCTTACTGAGGCAGTAAATATCGTTGTTGTCCCAGATTGACTGGATTTTACTTCCCAATTCTCCTATCATCTAACAGCAACAGGTTATTTCTTGTTGAGACAGTAAATCTCGTTGTTGTCGGTAGTTCCTTGACTTGTATTCCTCACTTCCGTTGAACTGCATTTACTGCCGAGATGTTATATCGCTTTGGATCACGGTCTGTTGTTCGCTACAGCCCATTAGGAAGTGTCTGCTCTCTTATCGTTATCGTCATCTCAATGTCCGCTCGAGTCATTACGCAGGGCTACAATACTTGCTCCTTCTTTGTATATCAGTGTGTCAGTCAAACACACACACACACACACACCACAGAGAGAGAGAATCGCCCAAATTGCAATTTCACAATGAGTCGAGAAAAAAGTCAGCCCCCACATGTTTTCTGGGGTAAGTTCTTTGCCACGCGTTTCAGATACCATTATTTCGTACGTGCCCATGCTGTCACCCCAATGTATCTCTTTTTAAATGTCAACTATTTTCATCCAGTTTACTGTCAGTTTTAGTTTCCACTGCCGTATCAGGACCATCAGATACATTCAGATGAATAAAAACTGACGTATATCTACCACCTGCAACTGTACTCCCACAGAGACCTGCCAGTAAATATGACAACTAGGTTACCGTGAAATCAAAGCCCACCATTATACCGACACATTTTACAGCACAAAGTATTCTAAAAGGAGATAAAGCGTCATATTCATTATCATCATAACATGAATAACAAAGTGAAGTATACAGGACATAATGGCTCCATGATTAAAAACAACTGTGTACCCCCCTTGGAAGCCTATAAGAGCTGTTGACACGGTAACAGATATGCAAAACAAAACAGAGCAACGACGGTCAATCATCCCCTTTAAACACTTCAGTTCCCGGCACTACAGACACCACAGACAACAGCGACAGATAAGGCGCTGCTGGTTTCCACAACCCCAGACGAAACACCCGGTTTTGTATTAGTTTTTGTAGTCTCGACGCCTGATCAGCGCTTTTGGATTTATACGGAAGTCAGGAATATGTGTTTTGTTTTGTTGTTGTTGTTTTTTTAATATATATATATATATATATATATAAAGCAGATGTGGTGTCCGCACGCTCTGACATCTTCGTGAAACATCAACGGATACAAAGAAGACAGGCTATTATGGAGCAGCGAAGACAGCGCCATTTTTTCAATGTAAACATATCGCACACACCACACGTGGGGGGGAAAGATAAAGGCACTGACTGACCTGTGGATATGAACTGTATCAAAATGCTCAACAGCTTTCACCGCAAAGAAACCAAACCACAAACAAAACCAAACAACCCGGCCAGATCGAGCTGATACTGTGAATCTTCTTTCTGGGATTTCCTCCTGGGTGACGGTCAAAAGATCTTGTCTTTTATCGTGCGCCTGTCAATGTCAGGTTTAAAACGAAATGCTCACGATCGCTTCCCACCAGCCTGCAGTCATGGAGCATAATCCTCACCTACAATCGCAGGTAAGCCACTGCACACCTGTTCCATACCACACACCACTCTTGAAACGTTCGAACCATGTGCAGCGGACATTTCCCCCTAGGACATGGCAGCTCTAGCATTACTAGGAAAACCTTGAAAGGGATTCACGGTGGACGGAAATCTTTGTGGACTTGACGCCTTTACTAAATTTCACTGATGGTTTCACTGATAGATTGGAACAGAAATATGTTTACTTGCTATGAAAAATGGTACCTCGTACCCTTGAACTGAAGGATCCACGGAATATGACAAGGACAATAATATTCGTTTCCTTTGTTGTTTGTGTCATGATGGATTTCTCTGGTTTTGCCTGGATGATAGTGTGTGCAGTTTACATTACTGGGTTGAGCTTGCTGAGAAAATCCTTTGCAGAGATGCAGCTCTTTTATTCTATCATTCTATTCTATCAGATCACATTGTTTTAACACAGAGATAGAGAGACAGAGGGGCACTGAGACTGGTGAAAGCTGATGTAGGACTAAAAGATTAGAAATTCAGATAAAAAAAATCTTGTGGTTTTATTAACACCTACGCGCGCGCACGAAACAACAATTAAAAAAAAAACCAGCCTTTTTCTTTGGCACTCTTACTTTGGTAATTGTACCCTGTTACCAAAAGAAGGCAATAAATTTGATCTGACAAATCGGACTGGAACTGGCAGTCTATGCATGTCCAATGTAAATTCGGTCGTTCTATTATGCTGACAAAAAGAAGGACAGGTAGAGGAGATGGCGGCTAAGAAGCCATTCATTTTTTACGGCACAGGATTTGCTTCGATTGACACAAGCTCAGACACTGCGTCGCAGTCTGTAGGCTATGCATATTCGATTACCTGCCACTTGAATTTTATTATTATTATTTTAAAATGATCCGTTCGCGACGTTACTTGCATTCACGAAGACCGGAGAAAATGTAAACTCCGCAAATACAATATGACGAAGATTATCGTCCCTTCAAAAGCCTTTCCTTGGCGACGTTTCATGGCATTCACAGAACCTGTAAAACCTGGAGAATAGGTCCGTCTGGTAAATATCCTTTGACCGAGGAACAGGAAAGGGTGTGGGGATGAGAAAAGGGATGGTAGGAACTTTGGTTTGCGGGCTACTATTGTACGTTATAACCGATTTATACATGTTTATCGCCAAATGGAACGTGTGATGTTATTTCATGGCTGAAAAAACGTCGATTGAGGCTCAAGCCGAACCTAGTGTTAGAATATTGAATGTTCTCAGTCTTAGAAAACATTTTTCTATCTACTAAAAGAAATATATCATTTCAGTATTTGTGTATATCTATCTGTATAGTACGTTTGCCTGTAGCCTGTCGTAAGTACTAATGCTGCCCAAAGAAATTGTGTGAATGTTGAAATAATGTAAACAACAGCTCAAAATTACACATTATAATGGGGGCGTGGGGGAAGGAAAATATAAAACATGCATAACTTTTGCGCGCGTGTGTGTGTGTGTGTGCGCGCACACACACACACACACACACACATGTATATGTATATGTATATATATATATATATATATAATGATTTATGTATGTGCCTGAGAGAGAGAAAGAGAGAAAGAGAGAGAGAGAGAACCTCTGCAATCACTATTTCTGTCCAGCAGAAACGAACACCAGTGCGCCAGACCTAAGCACATGCACCACGCACCCAGACAATTATTCCGAGAGCACTCCGGTCGGCAGCGTCAGGTGTGGAATCAATTAAGCGGATAAAAAGGTAACTGCACGCCGCGGGTTTATCATTGAACCCAGGAGACCCAGGACGAGAAGAGACACATACTCGTGAGAAAGGTCACGCATGACTTAGGTTCGACAACAATACGACGTTTACAATGAATTCACCCGTCTTGTACTGACAGAGAACTCGTGTAATCAAAAATGAACGAATGAAAATGTTCAAAAAATCAAATTAAAAATAATAGAAAGAAGAACACACAACAGAAAATCTCACTTCACAGCAAGATAAAAACGTAACATGTGGAGCAAAAGCTACAGATCGTCAAACTCTCAACAAAATATTCGCGCGATTCAAAGGAACGGAAGAAGATAACACGAAACTGGTATTGACATCCCCACAGCAGTTTTTATCCCTCAACATTGGTATCAATCTATATGTTTGTGAAGACTGACAAAATGATGTAGGCACACAATGTAACAAGCGAACATCTCGAATAAAATGCTTTAAACTGCGGGAATTTTATTTTTATTTGATAAAACAACATGGGTTTAGAAATGCAGCAGTCCATTACGATCGCGTGAAATTAGCATTTGCATACCACCACAACACACGCGCCATAACAACGATCACTATGGAGCGATGGCTCAGTGGTAACGTGCCAACTAGGAAGCGTGTGTCCACGGGTTCGAGTCCCAAACACGGACCAGAAATTTGACTCTCCCCTCCATCTAGACTTGATGACAGGAATAAATACATGTGTGGCGCTGAACTGTATCAATGTGCTCTCCCCCGGGACAGCAGTCGATTTTCACACAGATAAATCTGCTGTGACATAAAGTAATACAACACACATTACATACAATGCATTGCAATATAATGCAATGATAATGGGGATGACAGTGACGTTAATGAAGCATACGTTTTCAAGTTCCCCAACACGAGGTGAACTGACATCCGACGCTCACGTGTGTTGTGTAGGACACAGGATTTTTTATTCTTTATTTTTGTGTGAGTATTGTGCAGTCTGGTTGCGGCGTTGATTTACATTTGATTTTCGTGCTGTGCTGTGCGCTGTTCCATTGCGTTGCACCGTACTGAAGTCTTCTTTCAAAACATATTTCTCTTTGAAATTTTGGGCTGCTATTCTCGATGACAGCGCGTCCATCGCTGCGTTTCAGAGCCATTCATACCCACCTTTTTCTTTTTCCTTTTTTCTTCTTCATTTCTGGTCTGCATGTGTATTTATTTCCATGTCAGTGTGAATTTCTCTTGAGAATTTTGCCAGAGAACGAAAACTGTACAGCCGCAGTGAGGTCTCTTTCGTGTAAATGTGTACCGTGCACACGGGACCTAGATTTATCGTCTCATCCAAAATGACTAGCACCCAGACCATAACTCCAAGTTTCAGTGGAGATCGAGGGGATTGAACACCACGTGCTGGCGTGTACTCGAACCTCAAGCCTTCGCTTCCTCATCAAGGGCTGTGACCACAGACCATCATTCCACCCCCAACACAACACTCACTCACACATTGAACATCAATTATAAATAAACCGATTTAACATTTTACTCTTACATAATTATAAAAAGAGCAGATTATGACCACACTTACCTGCTGAATGTCTATACTCTCGTACCTTGGTCCCAGAAGTTTTGATAAAAAGCAGACAGGTGAACCCGATGCCTCTCACCAAGAACAAAAGTGCTGGCAGAAAATTATCAAGTCTTGTACAAGTCGCTTCACTAAATCTGCCGGCATGAAAACGAATTCCAAAAGAAGAAAAAATTAAACCAGTGTTGTTCAGTTCACTTGTTGGGTTTTTCTTTTAAATCGACACTCAGTCCACTTTGTTCGAGGAAATTATCTCAGGCAATGAAGAAAAACAATGTACTAGTGGCGATACTTACGGTCTAACTTTCGTTTTTCAATCGAAGCCTGTTCCGTGAGTTTGTTGTTTGATGTTTTTTCCCTGCACGGAGACACACCGGTTGCCGGGAAGCCGGGGAGTGCAGCCAGCAGACGACAAAACACGCCTTCATTGACAGACCCACGTCTCAGCCCGAAAAAACGATTTCTCTTCACAGCTCGACCTTTCTTTATCTGAACGAGTCAATACCTCTTTCCACGCTAGGCATTCATCGTCAAAACAACATGCACCGGCCAGAAGTAAGCAGCGACTTTCACCCCACGCAGATCGAAGAGCACTCTCTCTCACTTCTCCAGTGGTGGCGCTTCCTATAGCAGACGACACTTTCAGACAGCGGCAGACGACGCAGGGACAGAAGCGCGCGCTCGCTGCAGCCGCCGTTGATGTCTGGAACTGTCGTGCTGGAGGAAGGGAGGGAGGGAAAGGGGTGGTGGCTTCGGCTGGTTCGGTTGCAGAGTCAGACAGAAGCGGTGTGATGAATTATTATGGAGCGAAATGAGTGCACGAAGCCTGGCTGGTGTGTGAGCGGTGTGTGAGGGCTGGTTGATGTCACTTGGCATGTCCTCACGGGTTATCTGCGCACAGAAAATGGGGATCTGATGATCTGGGTGTTTAGTCACCGACTGACTGTCTGTCTCGTTGGCGCACTGAACCACTCACTCATTCATTCACTCAGTTACTCACTCACCCGCCGACTGACTGTCACATTGACTCACAAACCCAGGCACACATTCATTCATTCATTCACCCCCTCACAGTCTGCATCAATCAACAGAACAATCAGAAATCGAATGTAAACGTTTAGTAGACCTAAACAACTTGAAATAATTAATATAATTATGTTAAAACTTATTTTGGTCCTGGTTAATTCCACAAAAAGAAAAAAGTTAGTAGTCATATTAGGTGGAATGGCAAACAGGTCAAATTATGGAGATTTGACATTGTTGCATATAGTCCGAGCCGACTGCACAAAGCCATATGACTGTCCAACCAAATAAAACAATGTAACCGCCTTCAGCACAAAACTGTCACATATGAGAAGAAAAGAAAAAAAGAGAGGAAATACCATGTAAGATAACTGGTATGAGAATCTGATTAATTGTCCGTATGAAAAGCAACAAATATGATTTAATAGTAGGTTTATATCAGTTGTATCTTTAAAACTAGATAGTTGACTTAACTATTTTGACATGTTACATTGACAGCTATTACCAGACCTTGATGAACTTAATCCCAAGTATTGGCTCAGTCTGTTATGTTCAACTCGTACAACGTGCACAACACCTCCCCCCACGCCCACTTTCTCTTCACCATTGGTCATCATCTCTAACACATGTGTACATACACCCCGCACCCTCACCCCTCCCCGTTTTCTTCACCCCCACCCCTACCCATTTGTTTTATGCTATTCTTTCTTCTCTCCCTTGCTCTCTGGCTTCCCTCTCTCGCAGAGCAGGTTTTCATTCAGTCAGAATAAACGAGCTGTTTTCGGATGATGAACGGATGATGTGCTGAATACTTACACATAGCTTACACATTCAAGTCTCGCCTTAAAACCCACCTCTTTCCAAGATAGCGTACCTCCCCTGCCTTTTCTTTGTCTTAAGTTTCTCAAGTTTAGAGTTATGTTTGCGTGTGAATGACTGGTGTGAAAGCGCTTTGATTTGTCAGCGCTATGTAAATACTTATCATCATTATCATTATTGTTACATACTTTGCTGAAAACTCGTTTTATGTTGTCACTTTATATACATTGCCATATCTTATCATATCATGTCAAGATTTTATCTTTTTATTTTTATTTGTTATCATATCTGGTATTTCTGATTCATCTCCACTGTGATGTGTTGCATTGAAGCATGTAACTATGCCCCGACATCAGAGCTGGACGCCAGATGCTCGTGTACAGTGTTCCGCGTCCTAAGCCAGAGATTGTGGGATTTCCCGTTCAGTGACTGCTGCTGTCTGTTGCCTGAGAAAAGAGATTACCGTGAGGTTGGGACATCATTTATCATTCTTTATTTTGGACTTCTTCTTATGACTGCATTATTATTACTTTTATTGTTATCAATATTTGTTCATTAAAATCAAGTACACAACACAAAAAGTAGTTCTCTCACTTCAAATTTACGCCAAATTGATCTTCTCCCACCATTGCTCGGCGATGAAGGGGTTAATCATAACATGACAGTTGCTGACGCGATGTTCCGTCGTTGTCGTGTAAAGAAATGTGTGGTTCACAAAGTTGGAATTATCCTGAGACTGAAGTGTATGGCCCTACTGGCCAACCCAACATGCGACAAAGAGCGAACGTTTGTCCTTGACTTCTATTGGTTTATGGTTTATGCAGCTAAGAGCACAGGTAAAAATGGCATTGACTAAACTCTCTGTTCACACACACACACACACACACACACACACACACACACACACACACACACACACACACAGTGATGGAGAAGTGGATTGTGACTTGTTGCCTTCGTTAAAACAGATCGGATTAATGAGATGTGTATTTGATCTGTGCGTGTGTATCTGTGTGTGCAAGTGTCCGTGCGCGCGCGTGTGTGTGCGATTGCAGAAGAAAAGAAACGTGTATACAGGTAGCAACAAAACAAGTGGCACACACACACACACACACACACACACACACACACACACACACACACACACACAGAGTGAGAGACAGAAACAGAGAGAACGTAACTTCTAGAGTTGATATTCATCCCGTGATTGTCCGTCTGTCTGGCATTCGTCTGTCCGTCCATCCGTCTGTCTGTCCGTCCATCCGTCTGTCTGTCCGTCCGTGCGTCTGTCTGTTTGTCCGTCCGAACGTTTGTCCATCCGCCAGTCCGTCTGTCTGTCTTGCCTACCGTAACACCCACCCCCTCAATGCGCAACAAGCCTTTTGCTTTGCGTATATATGTTGCTGTCAGTGGTGCCGACAGATTAAGGGCTTTAGGCTTAGCACTAATCTGTAGTGCTTTTTCTGCCTCCGCATATACTGATTTAGTCACACAGCTGAGCGCTGGACGAAAAGGCAACGGCAAGAGTGAACAGCAGTGAAATGTAAGAATGCGCTCATCTCCAGCACTGAGCGGTGCTTTGTGAGACCAGAAGTGTTTCGTTCCATACAGCTCAAATAGTTTATCTTTTCATTTGATTGCAGGTTTTTTTGTTTTTGTTTTGTTTTTTACTTGCATGCACTGTTTGTCATTGAAATCTTCGGATTCGAGACGTGATCAATCTGTTTTCACTGTTTGAAGACGCGCGCACACAAACGCACACAAGTGCAAGCGCGCACACACACACACGCACAGACGCAAACACGCACGCATACGCACACAAGCACGGACACAGCCACACACAGGCTTTTAAAAATGAGTCCTGGGACAGTAGCATTTTACTGTTCGTGAAGATAGCAGGGTGTATGGGAAGGGGATAGGGTGTGGGGGATATGTTGTGCAGCAAACACACACACACACACACACACACACACACACACACACACACACCGGTTGGATAATCATGAATTAGGGCTTATAACAATGTATATAGCCCAACCAGCAAGACCTCAATTCAACCAATCAACACACGAGGTCCTGAAACGACCACCTGCGGTGCTATGCAGAACCTTGGAACTCCTTTTATTTTATCAGCTGTCTTGGAATACACCAGTGAACTCCACGCCCCACTCACCTGCCATTGAAGGCAGAGAATTCACAAAAAGTATAGGACCACTTCATGAAAGCTGAAATTCAAAAGAATCGGGAGATAGTTAATTGGCAATATCCACATTTTCCCCTTCCAAGCTGGAATGAGTAGTGTTCACGATTATTTGATTGGCAATATCTACCATTCCCCCTCAACACGGAATCAGCAGTGTTCACAATTCAGAGACTATTCAATTGACAATATCAACCATTGCCACACGCCTCTCAGCACGGAAAGGGCAATGTTCACAGCAAGGCACACTGAGAAGTGGAGGGGAAGAAATGTCGATTTTGCAATTTAATTCTGCAGTCAGCAAGCTATGGTGTACCACTGACTTTTCATTGAATACACTAACGGCATTTTCGGGCACAAGCACACAATAAACAGCTTGAATACAATGGTTGGGGAAAAATGTTTCCGTCAAAACTGTAAAACCATTCAGTGGTTTTCAAACAAAACACCTGTGGCTTTTCATTGTGAGAAATGTATGCAGTTTACGTGCAAGAAAGCATGTTTGGTTAGGAGCATTCATTGTCCTGACTGCCAATAATTCAGCATCAAAGCATCATTTATTTCACCATTTCCCCGAGAAGAACACTGTCCAAGTTCCCAAGTGGTCCTGCACCTTTTGTGACCCCTGCAGACTATGTCAATGTTAACGTGACAACCTTCCTCAACCAGGGACTCCCACGGGTTTGGGTTTCAAGCAAATGCACGGTTGATTTGTTTTGCAAGAAAGGTATATCATGTCGAACTGAACAGGTTTCTCGTGTGTTATCCTCCAAAGGTCAGTTGTTGCTGGTTGTTTTTTTTTGTTTTTTTTTTTGTTTTGTTTTAAATTTTTTTTTTTTTACCAGTTTCGGACATTGGGAGATGTGTGCGACATCATTCCGAGGGAAGGCGTAGTGGTGATAGGGATTTTTTTTCTTCTACTTAACCATAAATTACATATATATATTCATAAATCGAAGCAAGGCCTTTGAAATGTAGGTATGTACGATACAACACACACTATGTATCACATACTACACAACACACGCGCGCTCTCGCTGGCACACGCACCCTTGGACGCTTGGAAGAAATAGATGTGGACAGAGTAATGAATGGAGTGCCTGAATTATATAGAGACAGTAATGAATGGAGTGCCTGAATTATATAGAGACTGTAATGAATGGAGTGCCTGAATTATATAGAGACTGTAATGAACGGAGTGCCTGAATTATATAGAGACTGTAATGAATGGAGTGCCTGAATTATATACAGACTGTAATGAATGGAGTGCCTGAATTATATAGAGACTGTAATGAATGGAGTGCCTGAATTATATAGAGACTGTAATGAATGGAGTGCCTGAATTATATAGAGACTGTAATGAATTATATAGAGACTGTAATGAATGTAGCGCCTGAATTATATAGAGACTGTAATGAATGGAGTGCCTGAATTATACACAGACTGTAATGAATGGAGCGCCTGAATTATACACAGACTGTAATGAATGGAGTGCCTGAATTATACACAGACTGTAATGAATGGAGTGCCTGAATTATATATAGACAGTATTGAATGGAGTGCCTGATTTATATACAGACTGCTTGAAAAGGAGTGAGCTGGGTTTATATATATATATATATATATATATATATATATATATAATATTTCAATATTCAAATATATTTCAATATATATATATATATATATAATTTCAATATTCATAATGGATTTCTTTAAAGTATACGAGTGAGGGACTTCCCCCCAGCCTGTCTGCTTACATATCTGTGTATCTGTCAGTTTATCTGCCTACATGTCTGTCTGTCTGTCTGCCTGTCTATCTGTCTGCCTGTCTGTCTGTTTACCTGCCTGTCTGCCTGTCTATCTGCCCATACAGTGTCCGTGAGGGTCTGGGTTCGAATCCCGCTCTCTCCCTTTCTCTCAAGTTTGACTGGGATATCAAACTGAGCATCTAGTCATTTGGATGAGACTATAAACCGAGGTGCCGTAAGCGACACGCTCTTGGCGCATTGAAAAAGAACCCATGACAGCATAAGTGCTGTCCTCTGACAAAATTCTGTGGAAGAAATCCACTCTGATAGGTACACAAATATACACACATACATTCAGTTCTTGAGTAAGCGCGTTGGGTTACGCTGCTGGTCAGGCATCAGCCCAGCAGATGTGGTGTAGCGTATATGGATCTGTCCGAACACAGTGACGCCTCCTTGAGAAACTGAAACTCATTTGTCTGCGTGCCCTAGCTTCTGTCGGGTCGCTCACCACCACCACCACCACCACACCACCCCAACCCAACCCCTTCCACCCCCTCATCCCCCACACAACCCCCTTGTCTTCTCTCATCAACTCACTTCCCGTCTCTGATGATATCCATTGGCCTTCGCCTTCACTGTCCTCCCATCCTCCTCCTCTTCCTCCTCCTCCTCTCCCTCTTACTTCTTATCCCCTTCTTTCTTCTTCTCCTCCTCTTCCTCCTTCTTCTCTTCCTCCTCCTCTTCCTCAACCGCCTCCTTCTCCTCCTTCCCCTCTTCCTCCTCCGCCTCACCCCACTCCTCTTCTTTTAATAGACCTGCCCGTGGAAACCCAGTAACCGTCCGCCCGACCGTCACCCAGATCTGTGCCACCTCCCTGTTGAATCACTTTGCCCAAGACAGCTGGCACCCGAGAAGGTTTTCACCGAGACAGACGGGGTGATGGGGAAGAAGTTTCAGTTTCAGTAGCTCAAGGAGGCGTCACTGGGGAAGAGAGAGAGAGAGAGAAAGTAAGGGGGGTGGGGGGGGGGGGGGGGGGGGGGGGGGGGAGGGGCGGGGGAGAGAAAAGGGGAGAGAAATAGAGACATGGTAAAAAGAGAAAGGAAAGGATGGAAGGACTACAGATGGAGAGAGAGAGTGGAAGGACAGAGACAGAAAGAGAGAGAAGGGGGGAGTGTGGGGGGGGGGGGGGGGTGGCGGGGGGGGGGGGGGGGGGGGGGAAGGGAGGGAAGAAAGAGCAGAGAGACAAAGAAATAGGACAGAAATAGACAAAGAACAGACAGAGATATAAGCACAAAGAGAGACAGACAGACAGACAGTCAGACAGAGAGAGCTAAAGTAGGGTGTGACAGACAGACAGAATCAGACAAGCAGAGAGGGAGAGACAGACATAATTTTACAATATCGTCCAATATCATGTTGTATGAAACAAATTAAAAATACTGGGAAGTGGCTGGGCGTCGATCCTCGATCGATACAAAGCTCGGTGCTTCGCGGAGATCCCGACGGGAATGTCATTGAACGACAATAACTGAATAAGGCATATCCTGTAATCGTTGCGTCCCGTAAATTTGGTGGGAGTACGTCGGTGATTGAGAAGACAGTAGTTCGTCAGTGATTGAGAAAATCAGAAATCAGAAAACAGTGGGAGTTCGTCGGTGAATCAGAAAACGGTGGGAGTTCGTCGGTGATTCAGAAAACGGTGGGAGTTCGTCGGTGATTCAGAAAACAGTAGTTCGTCGGTGATTCAGAAAACAGTAGTTCGTCGGTGAATCAGAAAACGGTGGGAGTTCGTCGGTGATTCAGAAAACAGTAGTTTGTCGGTGATTCAGAAATCAGTGGGAGTTCGTCGGTGATTCAGAAAACAGTAGTTCGTCGGTGATTCAGAAAACAGTAGTTCGTCGGTGATTCAGAAATCAGTGGGAGTTCGTCGGTGAATCAGAAAACAGTAGTTCGTCGGTGATTCAGAAAGCAGTAGTTCGTCGGTGATTCAGAAAACAGTAGTTCGTCGGTGATTCAGAAAACAGTAGTTCGTCGGTGATTCAGAAAACAGTAGTTCGTCGGTGATTCAGAAATCAGTGGGAGTTCGTCGGTGAATCAGAAAACAGTAGTTCGTCGGTGAATCAGAAAACAGTAGTTCGTCGGTGATTCAGAAAACAGTAGTTCGTCGGTGATTCAGAAAGCAGTAGTTCGTCGGTGATTCAGAAAACAGTAGTTCGTCGGTGATTCAGAAAGCAGTAGTTCGTCGGTGATTCAGAAAACAGTAGTTCGTCGGTGATTCAGAAATCAGTGGGAGTTCGTCGGTGATTCAGAAAACGGTGGGAGTTCGTCGATGAATCAGAAAACAGCAGTTCGTCGGTGATTCAGAAAGCAGTAGTTCGTCGGTGATTCAGAAAACAGTAGTTCGTCGGTGATTCAGAAAACAGTAGTTCGTCGGTGATTCAGAAAGCAGTAGTTCGTCGGTGATTCAGAAAGCAGTAGTTCGTCGGTGATTCAGAAAACAGTAGTTCGTCGGTGATTCAGAAAATAGTAGTTCGTCGGTGATTCAGAAAGCAGTAGTTCGTCGGTGAATAAGAAAACAGTGGGAGTTCGTCGGTGATTCAGAAAACAGTAGTTCGTCGGTGATTCAGAAAACAGTAGTTCGTCGGTGATTCAGAAAACGGTGGGAGTTCCTCGGTGATTCAGAAAACGGTGGGAGTTCCTCGGTAAACTGGGGCAAATATGGAGTCAGGGGGAGGTGTTGGGGGTGAACTATCCGGGAGTCAACAGTTTGATTCTGGATGGACTTTTTTTGTGGCTCCGAAGACTTACACGGACCAGTTCTGTCAGCCATCAGTGAAAAGTCCATGCCGGACGTCAGCGAAAGTAAACTCAAGAAAGGCCTGCATTTCCCTGAAACGCCGGAACTAAAGTGGGCAATGCATCAACTTCCGTTGAACGAGAACTGGACTTTACAGCCGGTAATTATTCGGGATCGATGTCGAGATGCTCGCGGCACACCGATCGAGGATCGATGCCCAGCGCCGGCCAGATTACTACTGCTACTAATACTACTATACACAGAGGGAGAATGAGAAAGTGAGACAGAGAGGCGTACTGGACAAACAATGCGCACGTGCCATTCAGTGACGCATGCGCCGAACCCAGGGTAGGTTGAAAGGGGGAGTAACCAGCGGTTTGTGACAGCCTTAGTTGGGTAGCGAGAAACACATGATTAATGTTAATCAGGAGATTAAAAACAAAATAATAAAAATTGCACAGAAAAAAAAACAATGCAGTGTGTGTGTGTGTGTGTGTGTGTGTGTGTGTGTGTGTGTGTGTGTGTGTGTGTGTGTGTGCATTATATGCAATGGAACAAATCACAGGAAAAGGCGTTGTTGCAGAATCAGTGTTCGCCAGTGACCAGGGTTCCAGGCCCCGTTTCGGCATGGTGTTGTGTCCTTGAAAAAGGCTCTTTACTCCGATTCTCCCCACTCCACCCAGGTTTGAACGGGTACCTGACTTCTGTTAGGGAGGGTATAAAACGGCGGAAGGAGAGGATTGGGCCCCGCCTTACTATGCCAACCCATGGACACAGTGGATATGAATTCACCGCCTTCCTATGCCCAGCCCTGGACACAGTGGATAGGAATTCACTGCCTTCCTGTGCCGAGCCCTGGACACAGTGGATATGAATTCACTGCCTTCCTGTGCCAAGCCCTGGACACAGTGGATATGAATTCACTGCCTTACTATGCCGACCCCTTGAAACACTGGATAGGAATTCACTGCCTTCCTATGCCGAGACCTGGACACAGTTGACATGAATTCACTGCCTTCCTGTGCCGAGCCCTGGACACAGTGGATAGGAATTCACAACCCAGATGGTCGAAAAGGCTTTTTAAAACAATTTATTTTTCATTAACTTTCCCTTTTTTGCCTACTCTTGGTTGAGATCAACTTGTGAAAACAACCAGCTGAATTTATTGTTGAAGCTGTGCAGATAAAGATTTTTTTTGTCTTGTGTTGTCAATGACGAATTTGCCTTCCAAATCATAGGGCTCAAGAACACACACAGGATGAAAGAACACCGAGATGGCTCGTGCGTGATGTCGCGAGTGTCTCATTATCTGACAGCAGTGTAAAAAGCACAGACGAGTTATGTTCATTGATCAGACACTGAAACAGGTCACTGTGACCTTGGATGGTGCGCGCACGTACACGCACGCACACATTCACACACGCACACAAAACACACACACACAGACACATACAGACACACAGACACACACACACACACATGAAATAAAAGCGCTGTGTAACATCGACAGCTTGACAGTAAAACGCTGCAAGGTCAGTAGCAATGAAAGAGAGAAAGATGGGGAGAGATCGAAAGAGACAGACAGAGGGAAAGACAGAGACAGACAGACAGAGGGAAAGACAGAGGCAGGCAGACAGAGCGAAAGACAGAGACAGACAGACAGACAGAGGGAAAGACAGAGGCAGGCAGACAGAGCGAAAGACAGAGGCAGGCAGACAGAGGGAAAGACAGAGGCAGGCAGACAGAGGGAAAGACAGAGGCAGACAGAGGGAAAGACATAGGCAGACAGACAGAGGGAAAGACAGAGGCAGACAGAGGGAAAGACAGAGGCAGGCAGACAGAGGGAAAGGACAGAAAAAGAAGGACAGAGATAGGACACAGAATGGACAGAGAAAGGACAGAAAAAGAAGGACACAGAAAGAAGAACAGAGAAAGGGGGAGGGAGAAAAAGAAGGACTGAGAAAGAGAGGGAGAGAAAGGACAGAGAAAGGACAGAGAAAGAGAGGGAGAGAAAGGACAGAGAAAGAAGAACAGAGAAAGAAGGACAGAGAAAGAGAGGGAAAGAAAAGACAGAGAAAGAAGAACAGAGAAATAGAGGGAGAGAAAGGACAGAGAAAGAAGAACAGAGAAAGAGAGGGAAAGAAAAGACAGAGAAAGAAGAACAGAGAAAGAGAAGGAGAGAAAGGACGAAAGAAGAACAGAGAAAGAGAGGGAAAGAAAAGACAGAGAAAGAAGAACAGAGAAAGAGAAGGAGAGAAAGGACAGAGAAAGAGAGGGAGAGAAAGGACAGAGAAAGAAGAACAGAGAAAGAGAGGGAGAGAAAGGACAGAGAAAGGACAGAGAAAGAGAGGGAGAGAAAGGACAGAGAAAGGACAGAGAAAGAGAGGGAGAGAAAGGACAGAGAAAGAAGAACAGAGAAAGAGAGGGAGAGAAAGGACAGAGACAGAAGGACAGAGAAAGAGAGGGAGAGAAAGGACAGAGAAAGAGAGGGAGAGAAAGGACAGAGAAAGAAGGACAGAGAAAGAGAGGGAGAGAAAGGACAGAGAAAGAAGGACAGAGAAAGAGAGGGAGAGAAAGGACAGAGAAAGAGAGGCGGAGAAAACAGACAAAGACAAGCCGAGTCAACGTGAGTGCATGTCTTCAGCTAAGTGCAGTGTCGTTTTCAATGAAAATGTCTGGAATTTTTAAGATCAAAATAGAAACGCACATGACAGAAAATCGATATTATGATGTGAACACTTACACACACACACACACACACACACACACACACACACACACACACACACACACACACCTGTAACCTCTCTTTTTCTGCGCGTTGAACACACCGTGTGCTCACACACGCACATACACAAACACATACGCACGTGGTGGCACTCATGCACGTAGAACGCACACACACACACACACACACACACACACACACACACACACACACACACACACACACACACACACAGAGTCATTCTCCCTTCCACCTCACCCCCTTCTCTCTTTGTCTCTGTGTCGGTCTGTCTCGCTCTCTTTCTATCTCCCAGTCCTCTCTCTCCCTCTCTTTCACTCTACCCCCTTTCTTCCTCTCCTCTCCCTCCCTTCATTTCTCTGTCTCCCTCTTTCCCTCTTTCTCTCTGTCTCTCATTCCTACACCCCTTCTTCTTCTCTCCATTTCTCTGTCTGTCTGTCTCTCCCCTACACCCCCTCCCCCCCCCCCCCCCCTCTGTGCGTGGTGTGTGCACAATGGCAGCAAGGACAGCAGATCAATAGATAAAGGGGTGGCTGTCCAGGGTATTGCCACCTGACACCCCCCACCCTGGTATGCCCAGTCCCCCCCCCCCTCTCTCTCTCTCTCTGGCACTCACAAATGACCCAGGTGTGACTGTTGAAAAAAAAAAAAGTTCCTCCTCAAAGCCAATATTACCCTGGTGGAGGGGGAGGGTGGGGGTGGGCAGATCTGTTGAGGGGAACGAACTGCTCACAGTCTGTCTGAATCATCAAGAATCACCAGTTCCGTGGGATTATCATCCAAGCCTACCCACTGTGAAACTTATATCATTGGCACTTTAGAGTCTCCTTACATGCATGCTATTCTGTGACAATTGAAGAAAATGATAATAGACAGGCAAAAGAGAGAGAGAGAGAGAGAGAGAGAGAGAGAGAGAGAGAGAGAGGTGGTTGTGTTAGGGTTATGATTCTTCTGTCTTGAAGGAGATAGTCAGAAAGACAGACAGACAGACAGACAGACAGACAGACAGACAGACAGACAGACAGGCATTCCGCGCAGTTCCTTTCCTTAGACCTTCCTCAAGTCTGTGACATTGCCCACACCATGCAAACATAGACCTTCCTCAGGTCCGTGACATTGCTCACACCATGCAAACATTGACCTTCGTCAAGTCTGTGACATGGCTCACACCATGCAAACATAGACCTTCCTCAGGTCTGTGACATTGCTCACACCATGCAAACATAGACCTTCCTCAAGTCTGACATTGCTCACACCATGCAAACATTGACCTTCCTCAAGTCTGAGACAGTGCTCACACCATGCAAACATAGACCTTCGTCAAGTCTGTGACATGGCTCACACCATGCAAACATAGACCTTCCTCAGGTCTGTGACATTGCTCACACCATGCAAACATAGACCTTCCTCAAGTCTGACATTGCTCACATCATGCAAACATAGACCTGGGTCTCCCAAAAGAGGTCTGTGGCCTTCAGTCTGTCATGCTGTCTATTTCCAAAATGTACGAGTACTCTCGAATCTTTTTTTCTTCTTTTTTTTCTCAATGGGAGGCCACTTCAATATCACCCCCCTGCAATTCACTCCCCTGAATACCACACTTGGCAGGCTACCTTCGGATTGCCCCCCATGTAGCACTTCGATCCACCTCGTGCTTCAGCATTGCAGGATTGAGTAGTTCTGCGTGGTTCCGCGGTATTACAGTGTTAAGCAGAGCTGCGTGGTTCAATATTACAGGATTAAGTAATGCTGCGTGGTTCAATATTACAGGGTTAAGTAGTGCTGCGTGGTTCAATATTACAGGATTGAGTAGTGCTGCGTGGTTCAATATTACAGGGTTAAGTAGTGCTGCAAGTTCAATATTACAGGATTAAGTAGTGCTGCGTGGTTCAATATTACAGGATTAAGTAGTGCTGCGTGGTTCAATATTGCAGGGTTAAGTAGTGCTGCGTGGTTCAATATTGCAGGGTTAAGTAGTGCTGCAAGTTCAATATTGCAGGGTTAAGTAGTGCTGCAAGTTCAATATTGCAGTGTTAAGTAGTGCTGCGTGGTTCAATATTGCAGTGTTAAGTAGTGCTGCGTGGTTCAATATTACAGGATTAAGTAGTGCTGCGTGGTTCAATATTACAGGATTGAGTAGTGCTGCGTGGTTCAATATTACAGGATTAAGTAGTGCTGCGTGGTTCAATATTACAGGATTAAGTAGTGCTGCGTGGTTCAATATTACAGGGTTAAGTAGTGCTGCAAGTTCAATATTACAGGGTTAAGTAGTGCTGCGTGGTTCAATATTACAGGATTAAGTAGTGCTGCGTGGTTCAATATTACAGGGTTAAGTAGTGCTGCAAGTTCAATATTGCAGTGTTAAGTAGTGCTGCGTGGTTCAATATTGCAGTGTTAAGTAGTGCTGCGTGGTTCAATATTACAGGATTAAGTAGTGCTGCGTGGTTCAATATTACAGGATTGAGTAGTGCTGCGTGGTTCAATATTACAGGGTTAAGTAGTGCTGCGTGGTTCAATATTACAGGATTAAGTAGTGCTGCGTGGTTCAATATTACAGGGTTAAGTAGTGCTGCAAGTTCAATATTGCAGTGTTAAGTAGTGCTGCGTGGTTCAATATTGCAGGATTGAGTAGTGCTGCCTGGTTCAATATTACAGGGTTAAGTAGTGCTGCGTGGTTCAATATTACAGGATTGAGTAGTGCTGCGTGGTTCAATATTACAGGGTTAAGTAGTGCTGCGTGGTTCAATATTGCAGTGTTAAGTAGTGCTGCGTGGTTCAATATTACAGGATTAAGTAGTGCTGCGTGGTTCAATATTACAGGATTGAGTAGTGCTGCGTGGTTCAATATTACAGGATTAAGTAGTGCTGCGTGGTTCAATATTACAGGATTAAGTAGTGCTGCGTGGTTCAATATTACAGGGTTAAGTAGTGCTGCAAGTTCAATATTGCAGTGTTAAGTAGTGCTGCGTGGTTCAATATTGCAGGGTTAAGTAGTGCTGCAAGTTCAATATTGCAGGGTTAAGTAGTGCTGCGTGGTTCAATATTACAGGGTTAAGTAGTGCTGCAAGTTCAATATTGCAGTGTTAAGTAGTGCTGCGTGGTTCAATATTGCAGGATTGAGTAGTGCTGCGTGGTTCAATATTACAGGATTAAGTAGTGCTGCGTGGTTCAGTATTACAGGATTAAGTAGTGCTGCGTGGTTCAATATTACAGGGTTAAGTAGTGCTGCAAGTTCAATATTGCAGGACTAAGAAGTATTGCATAGTTCAATATAACAGGATAAGCAGTGATACATGGTTCAGTAATACATAATTAAGTAGTGCTGCATAGTTCAAAATTCCACGATTAAGTAGAATTATATTTTCTATATTCAAGGATTACGTACTAACAGTGCTGCATGGTTCAATAAACCCGGATTAAGGAGGATTACAAACCTTCTTTAGAGTACAGAGGATAACAACAGAATAAGAAAAAAAGGGAAAGACAGGATGGAAAGGAGGAAGCAAGGAAGGAAACAAGCTAACTGACAAACAATTTAACTGGCTTAAAGTGAATGCTTCCAAAGCTTCTCTCAGTCTCTCTCTGTCTGTCTGTCTGTTTGTCTGTCTGCAATGGCATTCAGTCATTGTATTATTCATTAAATCATTGCAACAACCAGTGGCATTTGTAGCTGACTCAACGTTGTAAAAGTTATCAGACATCGGTGAGTCAGTCATTCAGTCAAACATTCGGTCGATTTACCTTCAACACGGTGTATATACGTACATTTTTCTGAAGTGTGCCTTTCTGCAGATTTTCATTGCCAATTCTTCGCCAGTGTGAGTAAAAATACAGAATGCATGAAAGCACATGGCTTCTGTCACATCTCATGACAAATCAGATATGAGTGCTCAACCCCCTCGTTCACCCACCCCACCTAGCTAGAGAGCAGTGTGGGTTGCGCTGATTGCACGTAATTCTCAGTCTGTCTCAGTCTCAGTTCAGGCTGTCGCTGAACTGAGATCAGCCTCTTCCTTGACAGCAAGTGACAAGATTCTGGGCTTTTCGCCCGCGACTGTCAGAAGAGGCAGCCGTGCCAGTCTTTGGGTGCTAACACTGGGTCACAAGTCACACTGATCACTGTGAACACTGGGTCACAAGTCACACTGATCACTGTGAACACTGGGTCACAAGTCACACTGATCACTGTGAACACTGGGTCACAAGTCACACTGATCACTGTGAACACTGGGTCACAAGTCACACTGATCACTGTGAACACTGGGTCACAAGTCCAACGCCTGATTCCGTCACAATGCCTCTCCAAGTAAAGGAATGGAGGGATGTATGTATGTATGTATGTATGTGTGTTTGTATGTTTGTATGTATGTTTGCTGACGTCAACTACATAAGCAGCTTTCATTACTACGGGCATACACACAGTCAAACAGACCGACTAGCCGACCGACAGAGAGATAGTGATATCAGATGACAGAAGAGTGATAGATAGTTAGGTAGATGGGAAAAAAAGGCAGATGAACACACACACACACACACACACACACACACACACACACACACACACACACTGATATAGTGTGTGAGAGAACTGGGGACTCAGATATTTATGTGTGAGAGAGACAGGGACAGACACAGACAGACAAACAGACAAACAGACAGACAGGCAGGCAGGGAGAATATAGAGTTCAATGAACCAACCCTTACAAAATGTCATACTGATGTATGATAACCTCATTTTTTCTCCAACACAAACGAATGAACGAGTTATTTTTTCTTCTTCCATTTACATAATAAACACACCAGCTCTGTATATACATCCCCACTCACCTCGTTCAACAAGAATCAACCACCCGGAAAATCCATTCGCACTCATCAGGGTAGGTCTGTATATCACATACACTTTCACATATCTACCCCACCCTGACAAATTTCATATTATCACTCCGGGTGAACTAACCATGGCCACCCTCCCCCCAAGACAGACCAGTAGCGGACTTCGGTTCCGGAACAATGGCTACTGGACCCGGGACCGGGCAGCTAGAGAACACACCGTGCGGTGGTTAAACATTATTGGTAGACAGTGTGTGACCCGTGCGACATTTCAATCACGCTGTTTTGCTTCTGCACAGCACGAGGCACTGAGGAGGGGTGGGGGGTGGGGAGTGGGGGTGGGGTGGGATTAAAGACTGGAAGCGCTGCTTGCTAACTGCCTGTGTTCAGTTGGCGTGTGTGTGTGTGTGTGTGTGTGTGTGTGTGTTTTGGATTGAGAGTTATGTTCTGTAGTTGCTTTGGGCAGGTGCAGGGATTTACTTTGGTATGGGGCGGTGTTTTAATCATTAATGTGTTGTAATATTTTGTTAAAATTTTTATTCATATCTATATTTTGATGTTTTGGTGTGTGTGTGTGTGTGTGTGTGTGTGTGTGTGTGTGTTTTCTTTCACAGCAATTGTATACTGCTATTCCCATGTTCACAATGTGTCTACGAGTGGGATTTCACACTATGACAGTAATCTAAGCAGCCATATTCCGTTTTCTGGGCATGTGCATGCTAAGTTTGTCCATGTTTCCACAGCCCACCGAACACGGACATGGGCTACCGAGTCGTTAACGTGCGTTTATCACGATATGCCTGTGTGGACATATGAAAGTGAAGTAACGCACTTCCATATCTTAAATTAATGTGAAGATCGATAGAAAACAAAACAAAACAAAATAATAATAACAATGATAACAATAACAACAACAACAAGAAAGAAAATAGCAACAATGCTGATGATGGTGATGATGATGACGATGATAATAATGATGATGATGATGATGATGATAATAATAATAATAATAATGATGATGACGATGATGATAGTATCCATTCTTAACGCACCTTTCAGGCACAGCAAACACAAAGCCAGGACTCATTCAGACTGAAAGTCCGACGCTCTAACTAGTCAGCTCCTCGAACTCTTATCCACTCTAAATACTCGTTATACCTCTGTCAAATGACACGAACCACTGGATGGAAACAGTGCCCCAAACGTTAACTAAAATACTGCAGCCAAAACACACACAGTCATGTGGGCACTGTCCAAGCTCCTGTCCAGCTCTGTCGACACTGCATGAAGCGCTGCACCCGCGAGTCATTGCACCCGTGCTGAAGTTTTCAATGGGGATTAAAGTAAGGTGGGTTGACTGGCTTGGATTTTGTGCTGGGCGGTGTATTGTGTTGTATTCTACTGTGTGTATCGCCATGCACCGTAGGGTACTGGTTCATAATAATGTTAGCACGCTTCCACTTACACTCATGCCGGCAAGCACGTGCGCAGTTAGCTCAAAATTCACAAACACATCAGTCGACGACCACTCTGTTTCTGTCTCTATGCTTCTGTGTGTGTGTGTGTGTGTGTGTGTGTGTGTGTGTGTGAGAGAGAGAGAGAGAGAGAAACATGGAGAATATAATTAAAACATTACTTCTTCTTTTTTTTTCTCCCCGCCGGTGGTTGACACAACAGTCAGACCGGCTGCCAAAACACACAACTCCAACACACTTAGCCACGGGCGACAAATCAGATCCTTGTTTTCAGTCACAACACACAACTGCCGTTTCTCTCACTCCACACACTCCTCAATTGCCATTGTAAGCCAGGATTGGCTTAAACCTACCTACCTACCTACCTACCTCGGGGTGGGAACCAGTATCCGCTTCTCCCACCCGTGTAAGTGATCCTAGTTTGTTGGTGAAGCCTTAGTTTTCCAGGTAAGTCCGTCCTCAGAAGTAATCGTTTCCAACACAAGCAGAACGTTATAGCTGACTTCAAACGTTACTAACGTTACACTCCAAGGCTTCTTTGAAGTTGTAACAAGTAAATGCATGAGCGAATCTATGCATCACTGTGAACAAATAATACAAGGGGATTTAACTTGTCAGGTTGACCTGTTCCACTTTGCTGCTAATTCGAGTGTTAGAATCTGGATACTTCCCCCACAAACAATTTCGCTACAACGTTGAACAAGCAGTAATCCTCCGTGGTCTGATGAATCCTCACCCTGGCCTGCTCTTAAACACACACACACACACACACACACACACTCCGACGAAAATGTTGCATATTGAGTGTCTCTACTCGTGGTTTTCCTGTCTTTTCTGCAATGTTGACAGTCCTTTTCTGTCTTCCTGTCTATTCTGCAATGTTGACCGTCCTTTTCTGTCTTCCTGTCTATTCTGTAATGTTGACCGTCCTTTTCTGTCTTCCTGTCTATTCTGCAATGTTGACCGTCCTTTTCTGTCTTCCTGTCTATTCTGCAATGTTGACCGTCCTTTTCTGTCTTCCTGTCTATCCTGTAATGTTGACAGTCCTTTTCTGTCTTCCTGTCTATCCTGCAATATTGACCGTCCTTTTCTGTCTTCCTGTCTATCCTGTAATGTTGACCGTCCTTTTCTGTCTTCCTGTCTATCCTGTAATGTTGACAGTCCTTTTCTGTCTTTCTGTCTATTCTGTAATGTTGACCGTCCTTTTCTGTCTTCCTGTCTACCCTGCAATGTTGACCGTCCTTTTCTGTCTTCCTGTCTATCCTGCAATGTTGACCGTCCTTTTCTGTCTTCCTGTCTATCCTGCAATGTTGACCGTCCTTTTCTGTCTTCCTGTCTATTCTGCAATGTTGACAGTCCTTTTCTGTCTTCCTGTCTATTCTGCAATGTTGACCGTCCTTTTCTGTCTTACTGTCTATTCTGCAATGTTGACCGTCCTTTTCTGTCTTACTGTCTATTCTGTAATGTTCACCGTCCTTTTCTGTTTTCCTGTCCCTCTCCTTCCCTCAACAGTTCCTACAGTTCCTGGGAGGACTGTTACAGCAAGGCCATTGGATCTTGTTACATGGACATACCAACATAGTTTCCTTTTCTTTACTGATGTCAACAGATGTTGATATGGTCCTGTGTGCTGCTTGATGATTTGGCGCACGTGTTCATTGGTCATGTGAACATGACAGTAATAATTCATATGAACGCGATAGTTTCAATCGTAAAAATAATGACAATGATAATAATAACAGTAACAAAACCAGACAAAGTGTTTTCAAAGACCCACTGGTGGTGACGAAAACAGCACAGAACAATTATACAGAGAGATGTTTTTCTTTTATCAGTGGCTGTCGGAGCAGTACCGTCCACTGTGACCAGGGCGTGGCTAAGGAAGGCAGTGATTTACTGTCCACTGTGACCAGGGCGTGGCTTGGGAAGGCAGTGATTTCCTGTCCACTGTGACCAGGGCGTGGCTTAGGAAGGCAGTGATTTACTGTCCACTGTGACCAGGGCGTGGCTTAGGAAGGCAGTGATTTACTGTCCACTGTGACCAGGGCGTGGCTTAGGAAGGTGGTGATTTCCTGTCCACTGTGACCAGGGCGTGGCTTGGGAAGACAGTGATTTCCTGTCCACTGTGACCAGGGCGTGGCTAAGGAAGGCAGTGATTTCCTGTCCACTGTGACCAGGGCGTGGCTTGGGAAGGCAGTGATTTCCTGTCCACTGTGACCAGGGCGTGGCTTGGGAAGGCAGTGATTTACTGTCCACTGTGACCAGGGCGTGGCTTAGGAAGGTGGTGATTTCCTGTCCACTGTGACCAGGGCGTGGCTTGGGAAGGCAGTGATTTCCTGTCCACTGTGACCAGGGCGTGGCGTGAAATGCCTTTCCCAATGACACAACACCTTGTCCAAATGGGGCCTCGAACTGTTCCTATGCGGAGCCCTCAGTGGATGTCGATTCACTGTCCTGATGGCCGTGAAAACTATGGGATCTTTGACCATTAACCTCTTTCTGGCGATTTCCCAGAGTTTGTCCCAACCAACCAGACAACGGTGACCAATACTATAAAAACAGCGTGTGAAAAAAAGAAGAAGCAAACTTCTTTCTCCGCAGTTCAAACAGTTCACCACGTGTATCACTCCAACCTGTCTGACCGGCCGATGAACAACGGCAACGTTTTTTTCAGCAACACATGCCTCGGTCAGGGTTGATTGGTTCAGGTCAATACTGATCGACAGATAACCGGGTTTCCGTCAGTGGAGTGTCGTGCCGAGGTCTCTTTGGCTTTGTCTGTTTCGCGGTTCGGTGACTGTCCCAATTACAGGTGTCTGTTTTACACCTGACAACAAGGCCGCTGTCCCGCCACTGTTGTTCCAGAAGGCGGCGTTCGATAAGGAAAGCACAGTGCGGGGGATGTTGGTTCATTCATTGACACAAGAACACGCACATATCAGGCACACAGAGAGAGGGGACGACAGAGAGAGAGAGAGACAGACAGACACAGAGAGAGAGGAAAAGAGAAGAGAGAAGAGAGAGAGAGACAGAGGAAAAGAGAACAAAGAGAGAGAGAAGGAGAGCGAGAGAGAGAGAGAGAGAGAGGGGGGGAGAGGGAGCCTGCTGTTCTTCCATTTACTGTAAGACATTGTGTGGACATTGTCTTTGATAAAATCACTTTTCCCTGCACCTGATCTTTATGTGTGTTATGCACAGATTCGTTCAAATCTTCTGCCGAGTTCAGTTGACTAAAAACAAAACAAAACAAACTTTGAGGTGCCTGTTTTCAGTCAGTTGACATGGGAACCTTTGTGTGTGAAACCATTATCATGGGTATGTTCTATCAACTACATGAGACCTCTATGAAAGAACTGAGCCAAATAAACGTCACCAAACCATGGACACTGATACCAGTGTCTATGACCAGACAGGCACCATGGCAGGTTCTGGCCTTCGTTCTCACCAGGGCCACGGACAGAATGTGGCACTGGCGTCACAGGTGAACAGGGATGTTTCGGCATGATGTTCTGTCCTTGGGGAAGGCACTTTACTCCGATTTTCTTCACGGTGCCCAGGTGTGAATGGATACCTGACCCCTGCTGAGGAAGGTGAAGGTCCATGAGGATGGATACCTGACCCCTGCTGAGGAAGGTGAAGGTCCATGAGGATGGATACCTGACCTCTGCTGAGGAAGGTCCTTGAGGATGGATACCTGACCCCTGCTGAGGAAGGTCCATGAGGATGGATACCTGACCCCTGCTGAGGAAGGTCCATGAGGATGGATACCTGACCCCTGCTGAGGAAGGTCCATAAGGATGGATACCTGACCCCTGCTGAGGAAGGTGAAGGTCCATGAGGATGGATACCTGACCCCTGCTGAGGAAGGTACATGAGGATGGATACCTGACCTCTGCTGAGGAAGGTCCATGAGGATGGATACCTGACCCCCTGCTGAGGAAGGCGAAGGTCCATGAGGATGGATACCTGACCTCTGCTGAGGAAGGTGAAGGTCCATGAGGATGGATACCTGACCCCCTGCTGAGGAAGGCGAAGGTCCATGAGGATGGATACCTGACCTCTGCTGAGGAAGGTGAAGGTCCATGAGGATGGATACCTGACCCCTGCTGAGGAAGGTCCATGAGGATGGATACCTGACCTCTGCTGAGGAAGGTACATGAGGATGGATACCTGACCTCTGCTGAGGAAGGTGAAGGTACATGAGGATGGATACCTGACCCCTGCTGAGGAAGGTCCATGAGGATGGATACCTGACCCCTGCTGAGGAAGGTCCATGAGGATGGATACCTGACCTCTGCTGAGGAAGGTCCATGAGGATGGATACCTGACCCCTGCTGAGGAAGGTCCATGAGGATGGATACCTGACCCCTGCTGAGGAAGGTCCATGAGGATGGATACCTGACCTCTGCTGAGGAAGGTACATGAGGATGGATACCTGACCCCTGCTGAGGAAGGTGAAGGTACATGAGGATGGATACCTGACCCCTGCTGAGGAAGGTCCATGAGGATGGATACCTGACCCCTGCTGAGGAAGGTCCATGAGGATGGATACCTGACCTCTGCTGAGGAAGGTACATGAGGATGGATACCTGACCTCTGCTGAGGAAGGTGAAGGTACATGAGGATGGATACCTGACCCCTGCTGAGGAAGGTCCATGAGGATGGATACATGACCCCTGCTGAGGAAGGTCCATGAGGATGGATACCTGACCTCTGCTGAGGAAGGTCCATGAGGATGGATACATGACCCCTGCTGAGGAAGGTCCATGAGGATGGATACCTGACCCCTGCTGAGGAAGGTCCATGAGGATGGATACCTGACCTCTGCTGAGGAAGGTACATGAGGATGGATACCTGACCCCTGCTGAGGAAGGTGAAGGTACATGAGGATGGATACCTGACCCCTGCTGAGGAAGGTGAAGGTCCATGAGGATGGATACCTGACCTCTGCTGAGGACGGTCCAAGAAAATCGGCAGGAGAGGATTGGCTCCCACCTTCAGCGGGGCCGTCTTCACAACGGATAGGAATTCACTGCCCCTGTCGCCGTGTTTTACAGTGAACTGTACTGTTCTGTCGCCGTGTTTTACAGTGAATTGAATTGTTCTGTCGCCGAGTTTTACAGTGAACTGTATTGTTCTGTCGCCGAGTTTTACAGTGAACTGTATTGTTCTGTCGCCGAGTTTTACAGTGAACTGTATTGTTCTGTCGCCGTGTTTTACAGTGAATTGAATTGTTCTGTCGCCGTGTTTTACAGTGAACTGTATTGTTCTGTCGCCGAGTTTTACAGTGAACTGTATTGTTCTGTCGCCGAGTTTTACAGTGAATATGTTGTTCTGTCGCCGTGTTTTACAGTGAACGGAACTGTTCTGTCGCCGTGTTTTACAGTGAATTGAATTGTTCTGTCGCCGTGTTTTACAGTGAATGTGTTGTTTTGTCGTTGAGTTTTACACAGTGTAAGATAGAAATTATACGCAGAGAGAAACGAAATAAATCTGATCTAACTCGGGGAAAGTGAGATAAACAATTTACATGCTTTTTTTTCCACCTTGCCCTAGGACAGAGAGAGAGGGTGGGAAGGAGAGAGAGAGAGGGGGTGGGAAGGAGAGAGACACACACACACACACACACACACACACAGAGAGAGAGAGAGAGAGAGAGAGAGAGAAACTGGAATGCAAAATATTCTTGAGGTATCATGCACACCTGCAAGGAAAAGTATTTCTGTTCACCATCTTTCACTGGCCTATCAGCAAAGAGCATATTTATTTTGATGTCCCCGAACTTGGGACTTTGTTTTCTATAATTCGACGACGGATGATGAATGATGATGGTGGTGATAACGATACTGCAATCGGGGTCCACGCTGGTTTAGCACTGTTTGACAAGGCTGTATTCGCATGATATATCTCAGCGCCAACCAAGCCGAGAGATAGAGACACCCGCAGTGTTGGCCAGGAGCGGCACTCTAAAAGAGGCATCTGTGAAGTGGGTGACCCTCGACTGTGTGGTCACAGTCTGTTAACACGAGTTATCAAGACAAAGACTGTGTGGTCACAGTCTGTTAACATGAGTTATCAAGAGAATGTGTGGTCACAGTGTGTTAACATGTGCTATCAAGACAAAGACTGTGTGGTCAACAGTGTGTTAACATGTGTTATCAAGACAAAGACTGTGGTCACAGTCTGTTAACACGAGTTATCAAGACAAAGACTGTGTGGTCACAGTGTGTTAACACGAGTTATCAAGACAGTGTGGTCACAGTCTGTTAACACGAATTATCAAGACAAAGACTGTGTGGTCACAGTGTGTTAACACGAGTTATCAAGACAAAGACTGTGTGGTCACAGTGTGTTAACACGAGTTATCAAGACAGTGTGGTCACAGTGTGTTAACACGAATTATCAAGACAAAGACTGTGTGGTCACAGTGTGTTAACACGAATTATCAAGACAAAGACTGTGTGGTCACAGTGTGTTAACACGAGTTATCAAGACAAAGACTGTGTGGTCACAGTGTGTTAACACGAATTATCAAGACAAAGACTGTGTGGTCACAGTGTGTTAACACGAATTATCAAGACAAAGACTGTGTGGTCACAGTGTGTTAACATGTGTTATCAAGACAAAGACTGTGTGGTCACAGTGTGTTAACACGAATTATCAAGACAAAGACTGTGTGGTCACAGTGTGTTAACACGAATTATCAAGACAAAGACTGTGTGGTCACAGTGTGTTAACATGTGTTATCAAGACAAAGACTGTGTGTTCACAGTGTGTTAACACGAATTATCAAGACAAAGACTGTGTGGTCACAGTGTGTTAACACGAATTATCAAGACAAAGACTGTGTGGTCACAGTGTGTTAACACGAGTTATCCAGACAAAGACTGTGTGGTCACAGTGTGTTAACACGAATTATCAAGACAAAGACTGTGTGGTCACAGTGTGTTAACACGAATTATCAAGACAAAGACTGTGTGGTCACAGTGTGTTAACATGTGTTATCAAGACAAAGACTGTGTGGTCACAGTGTGTTAACACGAGTTATCAAGACAAAGACTGTGTGGTCACAGTGTGTTAACATGTGTTATCAAGACAAAGACTGTGTGGTCACAGTGTGTTAACATGTGTTATCAAGACAAAGACTGTGTGGTCACAGTCTGTTAACACGAGTTATCAAGACAAAGACTGTGTGGTCACAGTCTGTTAACATGAGTTATCAAGACAAAGACTGTGTGGTCACAGTGTGTTAATGTGTTATCAAGACAAAGACATGATACACTGTATATTTGGGGGTGGGGGGGGGGGGAGGCTTGTGGTGTGTTGGTGAGTGTGTTTGTGGTGGTGGTGGTGGTGGTGGGGAATGCGGGGGTGGGGGGTGGTGGTGAGTGCATGTGTATGTTCGTTTGAGTGTGTGTGTGTGTGTGTGTGTGTGTGTGTGTGTGTGTGGTGCATCTTTCTAGCTGTTTCAGTGGTATTCCACTGACTTTAGTGGGTGTGTCTGTTCAAAGGCAACATACATCAAAGACACCCACTCCTTTTTTCTGCCAAAGGTAGTTTGCCGTAAGTTTACACACCAGAGGAGACCTTAAATGGCTGTCAAGTGGTGTCTTGTTCCGATCAAACAGATGATTGGTGTAGGACACTATCTACTCTTTCTGGTGCATCTTTGAAAAAAAAAAAAGTACACAGATCAGGCATAGGTAGTAGTGCTCATGTATTTATTTCACAGCTCATCATGAGTGAACAGCTAGAAACAGAGACACATTCTGTGCTAATCTGGCACCTATAATAATCATAATGATAATCATCAATCAAGCCATCAGCAAATATCGAACTCATTACCGGTAATCAAACACCCACAGACTCACATCAATAGCTTTCTTTCATTCCTCAACAAACAAGCAAATAACCAGTCAATCACTGAGGGGTGTTTTTTTTGTTTTTTTTCCCCTCCATCATAGGTATATCCATACAAAAACTGTCAAACAATGGGAGAGGGAAGCCGCATAAACACTACCAGTGACACAGGCTGAAAACAAACATCCCTATCTTTTTTGTTTCCCCCCACCCCCACACGTTTATATCTCTTTCTCCACCACCACCACCACCCTCACTCACCTCCACCATCATTACCCGTACAACCTCCACCATCAGAGGATTATCAGAAGTTCAACTGGTATCTGTCAACATCAGTGCAAAACAAAACAAAAAACATTGATAATTTCATAACTAAATGGTTTTAAACATTATCATTCTGTTTGGATTCATATGATTTAGAGGGCACATAAAAAGTACTCTTTCAAGAAAAAAACAAAAAACCCAGCAAAACAAAATACCAAACAAAAAACAAACGAAATAAACAGCCCCAACCCTAAACAAGTGAGCACACAAAGGTGAAACAGTTCAAAAATCTGTATTTTCATCATGAAAGCATCATCAAAGCATAGGATTCAATTCAGAAATACCTTTTATCATGCGATTAATTTGAACAAAAAAGGAAAAAAAATGCAAAGAGAAGACAATTCCTGCCAAAGAGATTTTATGAAGCTGCAGCTGCCGTCGTCGTTTGTCAGACAGTTCTTCACACCCACCATTCACGCTGTCTGATAACAACATTCCTCACTCTTACCTTCACCAGGTTGGAAAGGTTACACTTCCCACAGCCGTTAATGGCCATCAGGGTAATTTCACTTTTACCTTTACCAGGTAAGTCCATCAGGGTAAATTCACTCTTACCTTTACCAGGTCAGAAAGGCAGCAGTTCCCACAGCCATCAATGGCCATCAGGTTAAATTCACTTTTACCTTTACCAGGTAAGTCCATCAGGGTAAGTTCACTCTTAGCTTTGCCAGGTCTGAAAGGCAGCAGTTCCCACAGCCATTAACGGCCACCAGGGTAGTGAATTTACACCAACTGTGTTCAGTACTTGGCACGGGAAGGCAAGGGCCAATTCTTTCCTACAGTTCTAATCTTCCCCCATCACACACGAACCTTTCACACCTGGCTGGACTCAGGAAAGTCGACGTGAAGCACCTTTCCCAAGGACACAACACCATGTTGAAACGGGACCTCAAACTCAGATCACTGGTGAGCATTGGATAAGTCTGACACCAAACAAACTATGCCACGACACCTCCTTTACCACCGACTGTATTTCTCTGTGTTTACTGGGAAACATCAATGTTTGTTCCTGAACACACACACACACACACTCATGCACACTTGGTATGATACATTGAGTGTTCTTACCTCATGACTAGCTTTGGACATAAAACATACATTATTCATCATTATGCTCATGCTCACAGAAAAGCATTTCCTTGGATACACAATGCAAGCTTTTGCTCTGTTTAAAAAAAAAAAAAAATCTTCACTTTTAAATACTTATGTCTGAACATCACTTCAAACCGGCGTAACCTGAAGCTTGCTAAAAACACAGCTTTGACTTCCTCACACCTTTTGCATACAACAATCTGTCCTGGGGTGGATATCTACGCGCAGTCATCACAAGTCAGCTGGTATATGTATAATTTACTACAAGAACTACACTACCTTCAGTATATATATATATATATAATACATATTACATCACAAGAAGGAAAGCTTGGTGGAGCACCCTCCTCGCCATGACCCAAACTAAAATGGTCTATGAACACAACATAAATTACAAGAAACAAGAATATACTCTGTAAATGCTGTGCTACCTTGAAAAAAAAAAAATCACTGTCAAGAAGCCATGCCTATCTATAGATACTTGCTCACCAAACCGGGTCTTGTGAATTGTTTAACAACATAACCACAAGATTATATCGACTCACCATTTACGCCTCTATGCAGAATGCTTCAAACATTGCCCTGTTCTCCCAGACTTGCTTCTACATATGATACAAAATAAATGTCTGAGATCTGAGTGTATTGGAATTCTTAATGGACATCCTCTGAAACAATACATTACAGCTGCAAAGGAAAATGTGACCAAAAGAATCACTGCCACCCTTGCAACACATTCCCTGATCGAGACTATGCATTTCTGAAGCTTCCAATTCATGTGAATTATTTGGAGGATCGAGGTGTGTGTGGGTGTGTGTTGGGGAGGGAGGGGGTGTCAGGGTGGAATCCAGTCATCACAGAGGCCTCAAAACACAAGAATGATGGAGGAAACCGATTCTCTAAGTTCTATTGAAAGCCAGTTCTGAGCAAGACAATAAAAATTAGCCAGACTGGCTTTAAGCCAGTATTTGATAAACATTTCTTCCTAAGTGTGTAATCCACTGGACTGGTGGTTTTGTTGTTGTTGTTGTTGTTGTTAGCTTCCACATGCACCTTGTTGTGGGTGTAGTATGTGCATTCTGTTGTTCATGGTTTGTAAGAACCAACCACTCCACAAGGATCAGCCCTACCTGAAATCTGCGGTATTATGCTTTCGCTTTTGTTTGTTGTTTGTTGGAAGTAGCTGACAACATTTTGCCCCCAAACAATCCCAGTGTAATAATGGTCAAATAAATGATTGGAAACACATGATCTCCATCATCAGGTATCCGCCTCACACAAATCAAGTCATTCCATTGCTGTATATATCAATCATTAAAGGTCCCATAGCATTCAATGGCCATCGGTGCACTGTACCAAAGGCTGGGTATAGGACAGTGAGGCCATCAGGGCACTGTACCAAGGGCTGGGTATAGGACAGTGAAGCCATCAGGGCATTGTACCAAGGGCTGGGTATAGGACAGTGAGGCCATCAGGGCACTGTACCAAGGGCTGGGTATAGGACAGTGAGGCCATCAGGGCACTGTACCAAAGGCTGGGTATAGGACAGTGAGGCCATCAGGGCACTGTACCAAGGGCTGGGTATAGGACATTGTACCAAGGGCTGGGTATAGGACAGTGAGGCCATCAGGGCACTGTACCAAGGGCTGGGTATAGGACAGTGAGGCCATCAGGGCATTGTACCAAGGGCTGGGTATAGGACAGTGAGGCCATCAGGGCACTGTACCAAGGGCTGGGTATAGGACAGTGAGGCCATCAGGGCATTGTACCAAGGGCTGGGTATAGAACAGTGAGGCCATCAGGGCACTGTACCAAGGGCTGGGTATAGGACAGTGAGGCCATCAGGGCACTGTACCAAGGGCTGGGTATAGAACAGTGAGGCCATCAGGGCATTGTACCAAGGGCTGGGTATAGGACAGTGAGGCCATCAGGGCACTGTACCAAGGGCTGGGTATAGGACAGTGAGGCCATCAGGGCACTGTACCAAGGGCTGGGTATAGACAGTGAGGCCATCAGGGCACTGTACCAAGGGCTGGGTATAGGACAGTGAGGCCATCAGGGCACTGTACCAAGGGCTGGGTATAGGACAGTGAGGCCATGAGGGCATTGTACCAAGGGCTGGGTATAGAACAGTGAGGCCATCAGGGCACTGTACCAAGGGCTGGGTATAGGACAGTGAGGCCATCAGGGCACTGTACCAAGGGCTGGGTATAGGACAGTGAGGCCATCAGGGCACTGTACCAAGGGCTGGGTATAGGACAGTGAGGTCATAGGGCATTGTACCAAGGGCTGGGTATAGGACATTGTACCAAGGGCTGGGTATAGGACAGTGAGGCCATGAGGGCACTGTACCAAGGGCTGGGTATAGGACAGTGAGACCATGAGGGCATTGCACCAAGGGCTGGGTATAGAACAGTGAGGCCATCAGGGCACTGTACCAAGGGCTGGGTATAGGACATTGTACCAAGGGCTGGGTATAGGACAGTGAGGCCATCAGGGCACTGTACCAAGGGCTGGGTATAGGACAGTGAGGCCATCAGGGCACTGTACCAAGGGCTGGGTACAGGACATTGTACCAAGGGCTGGGTATAGGACAGTGAGGCCATCAGGGCACTGTACCAAGGGCTGGGTATAGAACAGTGAGGCCATCAGGGCATTGTACCAAGGGCTGGGTATAGGACAGTGAGGCCATCAGGGCACTGTACCAAGGGCTGGGTATAGGACAGTGAGGTCATAGGGCATTGTACCAAGGGCTGGGTATAGGACAGTGAGGCCATCAGGGCACTGTACCAAGGGCTGGGTATAGGACAGTGAGGCCATCAGGGCACTGTACCAAGGGCTGGGTATAGGACAGTCAGGCCATCAGGGCACTGTACCAAGGGCTGGGTATAGGACAGTGAGGCCATCAGGGCATTGTACCAAGGTCTGGGTATAGGACAGTGAGGCCATCAGGGCACTGTACCAAGGGCTGGGTATAGGACAGTGAGGCAATCAGGGCACTGTACCAAGGGCTGGGTATAGGACAGTGAGGCCATCAGGGCACTGTACCAAGGGCTGGGTATAGGACAGTGAGGCCATCAGGACATTGTACCAAGGGCTGGGTATAGGACAGTGAGGCAGGCCATCAGGGCACTGTACCAAGGGCTGGGTATAGGACAGTGAGGCCATCAGGGCATTGTACCATGGGCTGGGTATAGGACAGTGAGGCCATCAGGGCACTGTACCAAGGGCTGGGTATAGGACAGTGAGGCCATCAAGGCATTGTACCAAGGGCTGGGTATAGGACATTGTACCAAGGGCTGGGTATAGAACAGTGAGGTCATAGGGCATTGTACCAAGGGCTGGGTATAGGACATTGTACCAAGGGCTGTGTATAGGACAGTGAGGCCATCAGGGCACTGTACCAAGGGCTGGGTATAGGACAGTGAGACCATCAGGGCACTGTACCAAGGGCTGGGTATAGAACAGTGAGGTCATAGGGCATTGTACCAAGGGCTGGGTATAGGACATTGTACCAAGGGCTGGGTATAGGACAGTGAGGCCATCAGGGCACTGTACCATGGGCTGGGTATAGGACAGTGAGGTCATAGGGCATTGTACCAAGGGCTGGGTATAGGACAGTGAGGCCATGAGGGCACTGTACCAAGGGCTGGGTATAGAACAGTGAGGCCATCAGGGCACTGTACCAAGGGCTGGGTATAGGACAGTGAGACCATAAGGGCATTGTACCAAGGGCTGGGTATAGGACAGTGAGGCCATCAGGGCACTGTACCAAGGGCTGGGTATAGAACAGTGAGGCCATCAGGGCACTGTACCAAGGGCTGGGTATAGGACAGTGAGGCCATCAGGGCATTGTACCAAGGGCTGGGTATAGGACAGTGAGACCATCAGGGCATTGTACCAAGGGCTGGGTATAGGACAGTGAAACCACTGGGGCACTGTACCAAGGGCTGGGTATAGGACAGTGAGGCCATCAGGGCACTGTACCAAGGGCTGGGTATAGGACAGTGAGGCCATCAAGTCACTGTACCAAGGGCTGGGTATAGGACAGTGAGGCCATCAGGGCACTGTACCAAGGGCTGGGTATAGGACAGTGAAACCATTGGGGCACTGTACCAAGGGCTGGGTATAGGACAGTGAGGCCCAATCCTCTCCTTACCCAACCATTGTCAGGTACCCACACTGGAGACACTTTAGTGGCGTCCTGGGAGGAGTGAGAAAAACATGTAAAGAACCTTCCCCCAAGACACTACACCATGTCAAAACCAGGCCTGGAACCCTCATCACTGGTCAACACTGGATCACAAGTCCAACGCCCTAACCCATTTTGCCATGTCACCTCCATCAACCATCTGATTACAACCACTCATTATACCTCTCTTTCCCACTCTCACGCTATGAGACAGAGAGTGAAGTATCACCAACCATTTCCAAAATCAAAACAGTTTTGAAATATGAAAAAAAACACAAAAAACAACTTTAATAGCAAAACAGAAATCTTGTTTTCTGGTCTGTCTTACAAAATGAATTATAAATGATTCAAAATGCTGCAAGGAAAAGAAAATTGTCTTGTGACCTGTTTCACAAATCAAGAACTACAGACAGCTAACATAAAGTAACATTATAATAATGTTTTCATGTCACATTTTCAATCACTCTATCCACGTACACACTGTAACCAAATGCCCTTTGCCGTTTTTAGAAAGAAAGTTCAAAGTCAAACTGACACAAATAAAAAGCAATATCATAAGAGTTGGGCTGGGCTGGGGGTGTGGGGTGTTGAGGGGGTGGAGGTTGGGGGGGGGGGGGCATACAAAAAAATATGCACATCCTCCTTAAACGCTGTAATCAAATGGGAAAAGGGGGTGGGGGTGAGATGGGAGAGCGGATGATAAGCAGGGAGGGCAGGGGAGGAAGGAAGAGAAAAGGAAAGATAATAAAGTGATCACCTTGATTAAAATAAAGATAAAAACAGTGTGTGTCCATCCTGTTGTCTACAGTTGTGGGTACCAAAGCCACCGCCACTGACTGCAGACCAGTATACTGTCAAACATGGACAAACAAGAGACAAAGCCTTTATTACTCAACACCATGCAGTTACCAGTACTTTATCCATATGTCTATCTATCTATCTGTCTGTCTGTTTGCTTATCTGTCTATCTATCTATATCGAACCAAATCAATGCCGATCCATATCACATTTTTGGTAACCATCTGAAAGGCATGTTTGTTGAAATGAAACTTGGAAAAGAACTACTTCCTCGTCAATGGCTTTTCATTATTTTTACAATGACCCAGGAAAATTCTGTGGAGGCTAAACAAACTATTAACGATCCGGAAATTGTTTAATCCAGAAGACATAAACCCCTATAATTGGTATGTGTGGAAAGAATTGTTTTTTGGTTTTTTTTCTTTTTTAATGTTTCATTTTCATGTTGACAGAAAAACATATTTCCTGAGAAAATTGGTTTGTTAAAGCTTAAAGTTACAGACTCACTTTGTTTACACATGTGAACAAAAAACAAAAAAAACAAAAACACACACACACAAAAAAAAAAAAAAAAAAAAAAAAAAGAAGAAGAAGTAAATACACAAGGCGTGGACTCTTGGACTTTTAACGTAGCATCTGAGATCAAACACCACCTACCAAGGGGTCCACCATAAGCTGCATTATCTACCTGAATAAGACAATTACCATTTTTCACATTCAAAAATGAAATGATGCAAACAATGTAGCACAGTCTCAATGTATTGCTCGAACTAATGCTATGCTATGTATAAAAATAATAATAATAATAAAAAAAATGAAGAATTAAATGAAGCATTTTGTCTTTTTTCACTTTACATAAGTCAACTGAATTACAGTCAGCCATACAAGATGAGACTGGTTTTAGACAAAAAAAAAAAAAAAAGGAAAAAATAAATAAATAAAATAAAATAAAATTAAAAAAAAGTTCTCATTGCCATTCATACATTTGTACATTTGCATCATTCGGACCCAGGAACTGATATGTGCATCAAATGCATTCAAATGCTCAAACACATACACACTGTCTACGTGAAGTTATTCTTGAGGTTTAAATTCACAGGGTGGAAGAGGAGAGAGTTGGGGTGGGGGGGGGGGGGGGGGGGGGGGGGGGGGGGAGAGGAAGGTGAAGGAAAAACACTGGCAGTGGCAGTAATACTAACAGTAATAACAAGTGAATTTATATGGTGCTAAATCATGTCCGGAAACAAATCAAAACCCTTTTACACACAACTTTCCAACACATGCATAACCCTGAAACAAAGCCATTTATGTGCAGAGGGGAAAAAACAAGAAACAAACCAAAAAAAGCAGTGAGAAAATAAAACAGATTTCTCAGACATTACTCGTCTCAAACAATGACACAGACCTGCCACAGAAACCAGAACACTGATTTCTCAGACATTACTAACGTCTCAAACAATGACACACACCTGCCACAGAAACTAGAACACTGTTTTCTCAGACATTCCAAACGTCTCAAACAATGACACACACCTGCCACAGAAACTAGAACACTGATTTCTCAGACATTCCTAACGTCTCAAACAATGACACACACCTGCCACAGAAACTAGAACACTGATTTCTCAGACATTCCAAACGTCTCAAACAATGACACACACCTGCCACAGAAACTAGAACACTGATTTCTCAGACATTACTAACCTCTCAAACAATGACACACACCTGCCACAGAAACTAGAACACTGATTTCTCAGACATTCCAAACGTCTCAAACAATGACACACACCTGCCACAGAAACTAAAACACTGATTTCTAACGTCTCAAACAATGACACACACCTGCCACAGAAACTAAAACACTGATTTCTAACATCTCAAACAATGACACACACCTGCCACAGAAACTAGAACACTGATTTCTCAGACATTCCTAACGTCTCAAACAATGACACACACCTGCCACAGAAACTAAAACACTGATTTCTAACGTCTCAAACAATGACACACACCTGCCACAGAAACTAGAACACTGATTTCTCAGACATTCCAAACGTCTCAAACAATGACACACACCTGCCACAGAAACTAAAACACTGATTTCTAACGTCTCAAACAATGACACACACCTGCCACAGAAACTAAAACACTGATTTCTAACATCTCAAACAATGACACACACCTGCCACAGACACTAAAACACTGATTTCTAACGTCTCAAACAATGACACACACCTGCCACAGAAACTAGAACACTGATTTCTAACATCTCAAACAATGACACACACCTGCCACAGACACTAAAACACTGATTTCTCAGACATTTCAAACGTCTCAAACAATGACACACACCTGCCACAGAAACTAAAACACTGATTTCTAACGTCTCAAACAATGACACACACCTGCCACAGAAGCTAAAACACTGATTTCTCAGACATTCCTAACGTCTCAAACAATGACACACACCTGCCACAGAAACTAGAACACTGATTTTTCAGACATTCCAAACGTCTCAAACAATGACACACACCTGCCACAGAAACTAGAACACTGATTTCTCAGACATTCCTAACGTCTCAAACAATGACACACACCTGCCACAGAAACTAAAACACTGATTTCTAACGTCTCAAACAATGACACACACCTGCCACAGAAGCTAAAACACTGATTTCTCAGACATTCCTAACGTCTCAAACAATGACACAGATCTGCAACAGAAAATAAGACGCAATATATCTGGTCCACAAAAATCATGTGGGTTTTTATTTATGAACACAATTTTGCCAAGCATGCCAACAGATACAACAATGAACAAATCCAAACCAACATGAGCTTACTTGCTCTGCATCCCCCCCCCCCCCCCCCCACTCTCCATTCAAAAAAGAAAGGAAGAAAATGAACCAGAAATGATCATCACAATATCACTCAAAATGCATCAGCAGTCAACTGGACATGGTCACATCATCATAAGGGGAGACAAATTCAGTCACAAGGAAAAAAAAAAAAAAAGCAACAATGCAATCCTTCTCCTTGCACATACACTCCCGGACTTCCCGAATCAAACAACACATTCCTTCCACTTTGACACACACACTCACTGTCTTCCCAAACTGAACAACACATTCCTTCCACTTTGACACATACACTCCCTGACTTCCCAAACTGAACAACACATTCCTTCCACTTAGACACACACTCCCTGACTTCCCAAACTGAACAACACATTCCTTCCACTTAGACACACACTCCCTGATTTTCCCAAACTGAACAACACATTCCTTCCACTTAGACACACACTCCCTGATTTTCCCAAACTGAACAACACACTCCTTCCACTTAGACACACACTCCCTGATTTTCCCAAACTGAACAACACGTTCCTTCCACTTAAGACACACACTCCCTGATTTTCCCAAACTGAACAACACACTCCTTCCACTTAGACACACACTCCCTGACTTCCCAAACCAAACTGCTGTCTGCAGAAGATGTGCATACATTCACAGCCAGAAATGAAGAAAGAGAAGCAGCATTTCACTGGCACTGTGCTGACCAGGAGGAAGCCTGAACACTGATGACCGATCCCTAACACTTTCACTGGGCAGTCAACAAGACAGAAGGCAATGGAGGAGGAAGGGGGGTGTGGGAGGTGGGGTGGAGGGAGGTAGGGCACAGAATCAAGGCAATCGTCACTCAACAACGTGCACCTGTATTTCTGAATCACTGGAAACCTCTCATTGTATTGCACAACACTTGTTTCTTACTATGACCATCAGCAACATCAACGTAGGCATCTGCTGTGCCAACCATCTCCCCTAGAATCCCATTTCAGTCGAGAGCGTCTGATACAGTGATAAATTAGACACGTGTACAGATAATTTGATGTGTCTATCAACAGTTCCGATTTTAGTCGAGAGTGTCTGATACAGTGATGAATTAGACAGGTGTACTGATAATTTGATGTAATGTGTCTATCAACTGTAGAACGTCTAGCTGGGTCTGGATCCAGAGATCTGATAATCAACATCAAAATCAGGATCTTCAACATGACAGTGAAGCCTGTCAGTGTACCACTCTATGGAGCAAACCTGGAGAACCACTGTCACCGCCATCAAGAGAATCCACTTTCACATCTGCTCCTGAGTCACTTTGGTGGTGTTCAGTGGTGCCTTTTCTGATTCAAGATAGTAAAGGACACCACCTACTAAGCCACCTACTGATGACAGTAATCGCTTAGTCGCGGAGCCAGACTGAGTGAGCGCCCCCCTCAATGAAAATCCCCAATGAATCTGCCGCCACTGAAGACCTTGACAGAACTCACCCCATGCATGAAAATGGAGGGGTATTGAAACTGGTATCACCATGAGAATACGGCATGAAAGGATACAGAATTTGGACTTTTTTTTTCTATACCAATGATAAATGAGGATGAGGATGAGGATGAGGATGATGATGATGACAGTGCTGCTATATCAGTCCATTTACTGATTAAGGTTTGGGACAAGGTGACAAGGCTGTACTGTAGGTTTCCTTTCCTAATGATAAGGTTTGGGACAAGGTGACAAGGCTGTACTGTAGGTTTCCTTTCCTAATGATAAGGTTTGGGACAAGGTGACAAGGCTGTACTGTAGGTTTCCTTTCCTAATGATAAGGTTTGGGACAAGGTGACAAGGCTGTACTGTAGGTTTCCTTTCCTAATGATAAGGTTTGGGACAAGGTGACAAGGCTGTACTGTAGGTTTCCTTTCCTAATGATAAGGTTTGGGACAACGTGACAAGGCTGTACTCTACGTTTCCTTTCATAATGATAAGGTCTGGGACAAGGTGACAAGGCTGTACTGTAGGTTTCCTTTCCTAATGATAAGGTTTGGGACAAGGTGACAAGGCTGTACTGTAGGTTTCCTTTCCTAATGATAAGGTTTGGGACAAGGTGACAAGGCTGTACTGTAGGTTTCCTTTCCTAATGATAAGGTTTGGGACAAGGTGACAAGGCTGTACTGTAGGTTTCCTTTCCTAATGATAAGGTTTGGGACAAGGTTGTACTGTAGGTTTCCTTTCCTAATGATAAGGTTTGGGACAATGTGACAAGGCTGTACTCTACATTTCCTTTCCTGATGATAAGGTTTGGGACAACGTGACAAGGCTGTACTCTACGTTTCCTTTCATAATGATAACCCCAGTGTTAACTTGACCTGACAAATTTTCGATTTTCCAGCATTCATTCCAATTCTCCGTCGATAACCCTCAACCGGTCTTCCAACATCAAATCAGATGCACAAGTCTTTGGGTCTTCTTTGACACAGACAGCTGTCCAGTCTTCTCTGTCTCCCATCATCTATTCCACCACACCGCAGAACCTGACATGTCATACTTTTTCCTCCACTTTGTTTTGTGCATTTCTTCCATTCAGACCAATGTGAAAAGAAACTGATGAAACCATTCTGCTCAAGGCATGGGCATACCAGTTACTTCTGAACATGCAACCAACTTCGGAGTCAACAAAATGTTTGTGGTTCTAGCCTACAGGTTAATAACTCAATCGAGTCTAGTCGGATGCAGATTTCTGACGCTGTTCTGTTCACTTGAAAGCGTGTCGGACGCATTGTTTCGACATATTTTGATTTAAAAAAAAAAATGTTATCGATCTTACTTTAAGGGTGATAACTCATGATTTCCAGAACTCAGACACTTTTCTTGTGAGTTCCTTCCCTTAGATCATTGTTGGTTCATTCTGTAGTAGTTTTCTTTGTGAACCAGCCAACCCGAAATTGACATCACATGGTTTTCAACATGGCGGCACCAAGGCGAAACCAATTCGTGCGTAACATAAGAATGGCTCAAGCACTCAAACTGATTCATGAAACTGGGTCTGGTGATGAAGATGCTGTTGTTGGATTGTTCGACAATGCAGGTGACAAAATTTCAGACTCGGATTGTGTGAAAAAAGCGTACGTGTGGTGTCTTTTCCTATGAGTGTACAGTTTGGCAAATGTTTTTCAGTGTGTTTTTCAAGACTGCAAGCAGCAATCAGTTTTTTGTTATTTTTTCCCCAACATATTCTAATCAAATCTCTTTTTTTTTTAAAATGCAGTATGCATAAATAGTATCATAAGCACATCAAACCAAGAGTACAGGAGTGTGACTGAACCAGTGTAGGAGGATTCAGAGCATGAAGAAGTGGATTACCTGTGTTAAAAAAAAAAAGAAGTTTTCCTGCCAATGTGTATCATATTGGATTACCTATATCATCAAAACCATGTGGTAAGTATTTTTAGTAAATTCATTGTTGTATCTGTCCACTGGCATGTGTTTTATGTTTGTAGGGTGAGTGTGTGGTTCCTTCACTTAAGGTAAGCATTTTTAGTAAATTCATTGTTGTATCTGTCCACTGGCATGTGTTTTATGTTTGTAGGGTGAGTGTGTGGTTCCTTCACTTAAGGTAAGCATTTTTAGTAAATTCATTGTTGTATCTGTCCACTGGCATGTGTTTTATGTTTGTAGGGTGAGTGTGTGGTTCCTTCACGTAAGGTAAGCATTTTAAGTAAATTCATTGTTGTATCTGTCCACTGGCATGTGTTTTATGTTTGTAGGGTGAGTGTGTGGTTCCTTCACTTAAGGTAAGCATTTTTAGTAAATTCATTGTTGTATCTGTCCACTGGCATGTGTTTTATGTTTGTAGGGTGAGTGTGTGGTTCCTTCACGTAAGGTAAGCATTTTTAGTAAATTCATTGTTGTATCTGTCCACTGGCAGGTGTTTTATGTTTGTAGGGTGAGTGATTTTTTGTGATTTTAAAAAAATTGCTTACAATAGTGCGATTTGAGGGGGAAACTGGGTCATTGTGACTTGATTGAGTTAACCTCTTGACTGCTGCTGACTGGAATGCTGGTCAGTGAGACAGACACAGCTTACAGGTCAGGGTGTCAGTCACCACTTTTCAGTTGGACTTCCTCCTCTTGGGACAGCGTGACTAGTTCAGCATCAACGCTTAAAATACACCTGTAAAAAGTCCTAAGTGCAGTTAGAATTCATTTTACGCTGATCTCTTTTCACCCAACCTCACCACTTGAGAGGTTAATCTTTGCAATGAGAAAACAGCCATTTGAGCTCAAAACACACATCTCTTTTTGTTCTATTCTCGTATAACTTCCCAGACACTACTAACGAAAAAACATAGTAAGCAAGCTAAAGCAACAGTGTAAAGAACAAAAATAGGTTGCATGCTTAGAATCATTGTCTTGGAGTTTTTAAACTTCCTCCTGAAACAGCTTCCAGCCAGCTGTGAATGCAGCGTGTTTGGAACACAACTCTCTGTGGGATCCCTGATAGTGGTCAGGAACTGCCATCGTCCCCGGAAAGACAGCGTGGTAAAACACACACACACACACACTAACACAAGAAGTCAGACTTTGTTATCATCCTGTGGATGCCACCATCGCTCACAGGCCTCAGAGACTTTCCCTTCCACACATTCCTATAGATCCTAAATCCTTACAACCAGTACTGGTAACAATACTTAAAACACACACAGACAAAGAAACATAAACAACAGACTCTAGTGATCTCCCAACCAGAAGGCACAGTTTGATGTTGATGTTTCACACTGCTGTCACCACATGACCACGCTGCTGGACACAGCACTGCTGCTTGGCCACCAACAACTCTTCACTCTCTCCTCTCTGCTCCAGTTGAAGGCGCACAGTACACTGACGCACCTCACAACAGTGTGACACACTGCTGTGTGCAACAGCACACGGTGCTGCAAGAGGCATCAAACCTTGCAACACTGCTCTGCCAAATTACTGCCCAACACTGTGAGACAGTTCAGAAATGGTGCAACGCCTTTTGGCAAGCTCCCTTGGGAGGCGGTGTGGGTTTGTGGGATGTGGGGGCAAAGAGCCCACAGAAAAATGGATGACATTCCTCTACATCGCTTCCGCCCCCCTCCCCTCCCCCCCATATCATTCACAGCTCTGTAAGGCCAGCGTCAAAGACTTGTGACATCATATTTCACCATGCTGATTGTTGTTTCATTTTCAAGGAAAATCACAGTGCTGTGGCATTGCTCAATATCTTGCGTACATGCACACAGCTCTGAAAACGCTGAGCACACAACATTTTGCTTCACACAAATGTCATGTGTCACAGGAAGCATAAAAAAACAAACAAAAACAGGTCACATATGAACACTACAAGCTACACAGAGCTCTGCGACCAAAAAGTTCACAGCACTGCGAGATGCCATTCACAGATCTGCTTGATGCCAAACGACAATGCTGAATGTCGTCCGGCCCCCCAACCTCACCACACTCATGATATCAATCACCCCCAGTGTCCATACCTATCCTCAAAACAGCCTACCCCCCTCAGTGTCCATGCCTAACACCTATCACCTCCCCATTGTAACATGTCCTCAAAACAACCTCAGCTCTTGTGAGCGGTGGTTGCGGTCTTCTGGCTGTCTGCAACTTTGGACACGTTGCCCACGTGTTGCAGAGTGCTGGTCAGATTGCGGAGGGAGGTGACCGAAGTGATGACCAGTCCCAGACCGTCACTGTCTGAACCCCTCTCTGGTCCAGCTTGTCCACCGCAGTGCCTGTCATCGTCGTTGCCACCAGGAGCTACAGCAGCACAAGGGGGGTCACCCTGGATCCTGTCTGAAGAGGTTCTTCCCCTTTCAGGGGTGACGGGTTGCAGCCTTCCTCCACCACCAACAGCGTCAGATGTCCTCCACCCCTCTCCTTCACAGCTGCCCGCCGTCCTCCTCCCCCCATCTCCCCTTTCCCCAACCTCACCGGCATGCTGATGGTCTGCAGAGAGGCTGGTGTCAGGGGTGTAGGTGGGGTTGAGGGTGGGGGTGGTGTCACTGCACAGGACCCACCTGTCCTCTTCTCTACCAACACCCCTCTGACCGTTCTCACCCCCCTCCCACCCCTTCCACAGCCTCCCCTGCTGCCCCCACACTCCCTCCCCATGCTGCCCCTCCACACCGCTGCTCCCACCACACCCTGTCCCCCTGTCCCCACGCCCCCCACCACTGCTGCTGCCCATGGCCATGCCTTCCCCTGCAGCTGCAGACCCTGGCACACTGCCAGGTCCCAACCTGCCCACCACTGCCTGGGTCCAGGTCTTCAGGGAACTGTCATGGCCCAGTCCTGATGCAGGGGGTGCACTTTCACACTGTCGCCGCGCCCCCCTGACGTCCTCGTTGTCCTGGCAGCGATCTCCCTGCGCCGAGACGTGGTGGAGGGGGGCGGAGAGGGAGGGGCCAGGGTGCTGTAGGGTGGGGGTGGTGGCGGTGGGGCAGGGGATGCTGAAGGGGTGGAGGTGGTCGGCGGGCACCTGGCTCAGCACCTGCTTGATGCTGCTCTCCGTCACGCCATGCGCCCGCATCCCGTCTGCAACGACAACCACCACCACCATCACATTTGTCACAGCCCTCACAGAAATGGCATTCATTATCATTATTCCACTATGTGCCGTTAAACGTTAGCTCCTTGATTTGCCATGCCTGTAGCATCTTTGTCAAGTGGACTGTGTACAGTGCACAAAAGGTTGTGACAAGGCCATGAGACAATGCTACACACACACACACACACACATACACATACAAAAAATATGTACAATGACAATAAAACAGCCAAGTAAACATGAAATATACACATGCAGGAGGTGACTGTTTCAGGAGCTGAGGAACTGGTGTGGATGTGACTGCCAGCATCAGAGAGACAGCCACTCCCAAATATCACAACAGTTCATAACCGCACCTTTTTAATCACAAAATTTAATATCCTTCTACTGGAGAAAAGAAAGAAAGAAAGAGAGAGAGAGAGAGAGAGAGAGAGAGAGAGAGAGAGAGAGAGAGAGAACCCCAAAGGACAAAACTTTTCACAATTGTGTCTGAAACCTGGATAAATGGCACAGTACTGAGTGCTGGTTTATGCCCCTTGAAATTCACCATCGTCTGCTGCTTAAATGGGAACAAGTGCGGTTGAACAGATCCGTTCTGAATCATTTTCTTTAATCATTATTCTACTTCAAATTAGTTCCAATTCGGGTCAAACATTTCATCACTGTCCTCTATTAATCACTGACAGACACAATGTCCTGTTTTTTGGTGAAGAGAGCCAAAACATAAAACCCTTTACAAACCTAGGTTATCTATCAAAAACATTTTTGAAGACTTACAAAAAAGGTATCTTTTTCTTTCTTTCTTTTTCCACAGATCTAAAGACTTGTAAAACCTGTATAAGCCCTGCTGGAGCATGATAATGGAAGTCCATCTAAACCTGGCACATTTAACTCAGTCTTTAACCCTTTGAGCCCTGACCACCGCTTTACCGGTGGTGGGGAGGGGTGGCATAATGCCTGGCCACTGGTTAAGCGGTGCGTAAACACTTGTGTCGTGTTTTGCTATTGGTTGACTTATATTGAAGAGCCAATCAGAAAAACTGTAATATTCTGACGTCAGCGAATGTAGTACCAACATTGTCGCGCCTTTTCACTGTGTTTTGTGCATTTGCTTTGGATAAAAAAGATTGATTTCTACCATGAAGCGTGCAGAGTCTCAACCTGACACGCCTCCTTTGATTAACTGATTCTGCATGCTCAGATTCATTTTCAATATCACTATCTGTAGCAAAATCATCCGATTTGAATTCCACCTCACTATCAGAGTAATGATTGTCATACTCTACTTCCGATAAATCATCAAGCATATCAATTACTTGCTGCGTTGTGTACAGTTGTTTTCTGGCACGTTTTGTCCCTGATTTCTGCCCTGACGGGCCAGGTTGAGACTTCAAGTGTTTACGCACTGCTCAACCGGTGGCTGGACATTATGTCATTTTTCTCTGCCACCGGTAAAGCGGTGGTCAGGGCTCAAAGGGTTTAATACCAATTATTTGCAAATTTTGGCTCAGGAGCTCAGGCAGAAGGGTAAAAATTGCTCAGAAACTCAGGGCTCAAAGGGTTAAAAGAGTTTGAGACTGACACAACAGCTAACTGGTAACTTAAAGCATGGCCTTGCAAGCTAAGGGTCCTGGCTTCTATCCGCATATCAGCACCTGCTGGATTAAAGGCAGGATTTTTCTCATCTCCCACATCAGATATGCAAGTGTATACACATGCAAAAGACCAAAACCCCATATTAATGGATTGTAATCCACGTCAGTTTCAGGCAATTTATGGAAAAACAGACATCCTCCATGTACATCCCTGAAAACACAGAATGGCTGCCTACATGCTGGGTCTAAAAACAGTCACACACACGCAAAACCCTACCTGCAGATACAAATGAATGTGTGAGTCTGTGAGTGGTAGTTTTCAACAAATCATGAAGTACTGTGAGTGGAAGTGGAAGTGAGGGTAAGGATATACATACATACATATATATATATATTTGTTTTGTTTGTTTTTTGGTTTTAAGGAGTAAGAAGAAAAACCAATTACCAATGAGCTTTTGAAGTTTCTTCACCAGCTTAATCTGCCGCTCACGACACTTCTCCAGGGCCTCCTTTTTCAAGGACAGCACACGCCGGTGGAAGTGGATCAGACTGACTGTCTGCAACACACACACGCCATTTCCACTGTTTCAGTCTGTCACCAACAAACACACCATTTCCACTGTTTCAGTCTGTCACCAACAAACACACCATTTCCACTGTTTCAGTCTGTCACCAACAAACACACCATTTCCACTGTTTCAGTCTGTCACCAACAAACACACCATTTCCACTGTTTCAGTCTGTCACCAACAAACACACCATTTCCACTGTTTTTCAGTCTGTCACCAACAAACACACCATTTCCACTGTTTTTCAGTCTGTCACCAACACAAGGAGCATTTGCAGAGACCCAGGCTCTGAGACACATCTGACAGACCCTTCACACAGATGAGGGAGACAAGGGTGCGGTGACTCAATGACCCTTCACACAGATGAGGGAGACAAGGGTGCGGTGACTCAATGACCCTTCACACAGATGCGGGAGACAAGGGTGCGGTGACTCAATGACCCTTCACACAGATGCGGGAGAGAAGGGTGCGGTGACTCAATGACCCTTCACACAGATGCGGGAGACAAGGGTGCGGTGACTCAATGACACTTCAAACAGATGCGGGAGACAAGGGTGCGGTGACTCAATGACCCTTCACACAGATGCGGGAGACAAGGGTGCGGTGACTCAATGACCCTTCACACAGATGCGGGAGACAAGGGTGCGGTGACTCAATGACCCTTCACACAGATGCGGGAGACATGGGAGAAGTAGCAGAAAAAGACACGGGGCACAAAGAGTTTCAGGTATCTCCTTCACAGAAGTCCATGGCCAGCAATGAAGATGTCAGTCACTGCAGAGATGAGAAGGCAGCTCAAAGGGCATATGCACACATGTGGCCACACTGAGGGCAGGTAACAGCAGATGACACTTCTCGTCCCCTCTCTTTGCAGGATTGACACTTCCGGTTGAGGTCCTGAAAACGTCTCTCCTCAAACACCAAAACACCTTTGTAGACAACCACGTGTCGCAGTCAGTGGGTGAGAATGCTACAGGCCCCGAGGGAAGCCTACAGGCATTCCTAGAAGCAGTTAAGTGATCCTCTGAGGTTCCCTGCACTGGGAGCCAGCTCGGAGAAGAATAATATCTTTGGGAATTGTTCAGGAAAACAATATAATAAAAAATCTATAAAAAAAACCACACTAGATTTATCACAACACATGCAGGATTTCAGAAAACAACATAATAAAAACAAAACATGCTAGATTTATCAGAATATTGGCAACAATTACAGTAAAATAAGTTAACATTCCTTCAACTATGTGAAAATATCCTACACAACACTGCAATAATAATGAATGAATTTACAGTGGCTTAATGGGGGCCATCTGCCTGCAGAAAAGCAAGTTAAATATGAAAATACTCACTCTGGAAGCAGCAAAGCCCTGTAGATTCACAATACACACAAACACGCAAGAAATCAAGCACAGTACATAAATGCTGGAATCATACACTCTCATCCGCTGGCTCACTTGCAGAGAACAGTGACAAGAGTTGCGTCCCTTCCCTTACAAAGTGGAAAAATCACAGTTTGAAAGATCATGTTATTTACTTATTGACATGGACAAATTATGTATTCTTGCCTCACCCCGGTCTTCACCTGGAAAATGTGTTTGCTGTTTCCAACTTTACACAGTCCAACGTCCAACAAATTCAGCCATGGCACCTCCTTAACTTTACACTGGATCAGAATTCCAACATCTGACAGATTCAGCCATGGCACCTCCACACCTCCTTCACCAACATCTGACAGATTCAACCATGGCACCTCCACACCTCCTTCACCAACATCTGACAGATTCAGCCATGGCACTTCCACAGCATCTCCTTCACCAACATCTGACAGATTCAACCATGGCACCTCCACACCTCCTTCACCAACATCTGACAGATTCAGCCATGGCACTTCCACAGCATCTCCTTCACCAACATCTGACAGATTCAGCCATGGCACCTCCACACCTCCTTCACCAACATCTGACAGATTCAGCCATGGCACCTCCACACCTCTCGCCAACATCTGACAGATTCAGCCATGGCACCTCCACACCTCCTTCACCAACATCTGACAGATTCAGCCATGGCACCTCCACACCTCCTTCACCAACATCTGACAGATTCAGCCATGGCACCTCCACACCTCCTTCACCAACATCTGACAGATTCAGCCATGGCACCTCCACAGCACCTCCTTCACCAACATCTGACAGATTCAGCCATGGCACCTCCACACCTCCTTCACCAACATCTGACAGATTCAGCCATGGCACCTCCACAGCACCTCTTTCACCAACATCTGACAGATTCAGCCATGGCACCTCCACAGCACCTCTTTCACCAACATGACAGATTCAGCCATGGCACCTCCACAGCACCTCTTTCACCAACATCTGACAGATTCAGCCATGGCACCTCCACACCTCCTTCACCAACATCTGACAGATTCAGCCATGGCACCTCCACAGCACCTCTTTCACCAACATCTGACAGATTCAGCCATGGCACCTCCACAGCACCTCTTTCACCAACATCTGACAGATTCAGCCATGGCACCTCCACAGCACCTCTTTCACCAACATCTGACAGATTCAGCCATGGCACCTCCACAGCACCTCTTTCACCAACATCTGACAGATTCAGCCATGGCACCTCCACACCTCTTTCACCAACATCTGACAGATTCAGCCATGGCACCTCCACACCTCTTTCACCAACATCTGACAGATTCAGCCATGGCACCTCCACACCTCTTTCACCAACATCTGACAGATTCAGCCATGGCACCTCCACACCTCCTTCACCAACATCTGACAGATTCAGCCATGGCACCTCCACAACTCTTTCACCAACATCTGACAGATTCAGCCATGGCACCTCCACACCTCCTTCACCAACATCTGACAGATTCAGCCATGGCACCTCCACAGCACCTCTTCACCAACATCTGACAGATTCAGCCATGACACCTCCACAGCACCTCCTTCACCAACATCTGACAGATTCAGCCATGGCACCTCCACAGCACCTCCTTCACCAACATCTGACAGATTCAGCCATGGCACCTCCACAGCACCTCCTTCACCAACATCTGACAGATTCAGCCATGGCACCTCCACAGCACCTCCTTCACCAACATCTGACAGATTCAGTCATGACACCTCCTTCACCAACATCTGACAGATTCAGTCATGACACCTCCTTCACCAACATCTGACAGATTCAGCCATGGCACCTCCACAGCACCTCCTTCACCAACATCTGACAGATTCAGCCATGGCACCTCCTCGGAGTGCAGAGACCCAGGCTTTTGACACACAACTGACAGACCTGGAGGAATGTGGTGAACAGTTCTTCTGTGTGGTGCCCTACTGGCTCTTCACAGAGTTGAAGAAGATGAAGATGAAGAAGAAGAAGAAGATGAAGAAGAAGAAGAGATGAAGAAGAAGAAGAAGCATGACCGACCTTGTTGAGGATTTTGCGCTGTGACAGAATTTTGGGCAGCGTGGCGCCCTCCACGTTCAGCACTGTCTTCAGAGTGCGGAACCCGTCCCTCAAATCGTCTCTCCGCCGCCTCTCACTGTCACACACACCCATCACTATAAACATATCATAATAATAATCATAATCATAATGTGAACATATACAGTGCCTATTCTCCAAATAGGCCTCAAGGCACTTTATATAAATAACACACACACCACACACACACGCACGCAAGCACCCAAACAAACATATACAAGCACATACACCCTAAAACCCTATTTAAAAAAACTGTTGATGATTTGTGTGTATTGTTGTGCTTGAGAGTATCTGTGCATTCGTGTCTGTGTACCTGTGTGTTGCAGGGATGTGTTTTCAAGATGCCGTATTATCATCATTAATTAATATATTGAATTATTAGTAACCATAACTAATCAAAAGAATAAGAGTGAATTTAAAAGTGAGAAGTAAAGTTTCTATAACTAATCAAAAAGAATTAAAGTGAATCAAAAGACTAAAAGTGAGAACTATACATAATCAAAAGACTAAAAGTGAACAGTAACTATACCTAATCAAAAGACTAAAAGTGAGAAGTAACTATACATAATCAAAAGACTAAAAGTGAGCAGTAACTATACCTAATCAAAAGACTAAAAGTGAGAAGGAACTATACCTAACCAAAAAACTATAAGTGAGCAGTAACTATACCTAATCAAAAGACTAAAAGTGAGAAGTAACTATGCCTAATCAAAAGACTAAAAGTGAGAAGGAACTATACCTAACCAAAAAACTATAAGTGAGCAGTAACTATGCCTAATCAAAAGACTAAAAGTGAGAAGGAACTATACCTAACCAAAAAACGATAAGTGAGAAGGAACTATACCTAACCAAAAAACTATAAGTGAGAAGTAACTATGCCTAATCAAAAGACTAAAAGTGAGAAGTAACTATACCTAATCAAAAGACTAAAAGTCACGTAACTATACCTAATCAAAAGACTAAAAGTGAGAAGTAAATATACCTAATCAAAAGACTAAAAATGAAAAGTAACTATGCCTAATCAAAAGACTAAAAGTTAGAAGTAACTATACCTAATCAAAAGACTAAAAGTGAGAAGTAACTATACCTAATCAAAAGACTAAAAGTGAGAAGTAACTATAACAAACCAAAAGACTAAAAGTGAGACGTAACTATAACTACAGACTAAAAGTGAGAAGGAACTATAATTAAAGACTAAAAGTGAGAAGTAACTATAACTACAGACTAAAAGTAAGAAGTAACTATACCTAATCAAAAGACTAGAAGTGAGAAGTAACTCAAAATATATGTGGATGGCAGAAAATATTAAAGAAAAAGACATTATAAAGAACAAGGAAAAAACCAGAAACAAAGAGAGTGATAAAAAAAAAAGGGGGGGGGGGGGGATTTTCTAGCACAGAATTAATTTCCAGAATGTGGGTGCAGTGGGGGTGGTGGTGTTTACACTGAAAAAGCCCCGGCATCCCGCCCCGCAGAAAAGAAAAAAAGGAAGGGTGTTTACCAGTCCCTGCGTATCATCATGTTCTCCTGCACCGTCTTGGCAGTAAGGAGATGGCTGGTCTGCACAAAAACAGTATCATCATTAATATCTCTACAGAAACATCAAACCAATCATATAAATATATTTCTAAAAACAATCCCTGTTCTTAGCACAAGACACTGTCAAGATGACACAAGCCTAGGAACACACATTTTTACCAACATGATAATAAAACATTCACTTGTCTTAGCACAAAACAGAAATGATTGCAAAGAAACCAGGAAATTATTAGGACTTACTTTCATATACTTTTGACTTTGAAGACAATCAGTAAAGCATTAAACCCCCAACCCAGAAAACACTGAAACATTCACCATTACACTGAAAGTGAAACAGTCGCCGTCACACTGAAACAGTTACAGTCACACTGACAGTGAAACAGTCACCGTCATACTGAAACAGTCACCGAAACACTGAAAGTGAAATTGTCACTGTCACACGGAAACATTCAGCATTACACTGAAAGTGTCACCATCACAGTGAAACAGTCATCATCACAGTGAAACAGTCACCATCACACTGAAACAGTCATCGTCACAATGAAATAGTCATTGTCATAGTGAGACGGTCACCATAAAAGTGAAACAGTCACTATCACAGCGAAACAGTCACTATCACAGCGAAACAGTCACTGTCAATTAAACAGTCACCGTCACACTGAAACAGACACCATCACTGTGAAACAGTCACCGTAAAAGAGAAACAGTCACCATCACAGTGAAACAGTCACCGTCACACTGAAACAGTCATCAAAACAGTGAAACAGTTATCACAATGAAACAGTCACCATCACAGTGAAACAGTCACTGTCACACTGAAACAGTCATCAAAACAGTCACTGTCACAGTGAAACAGTCATTATCACAATGAAACAGTCACCATCACAGTGAAACAGTCACTGTCACACTGAAACAGTCATCAAAACAGTCACTGTCACAGTGAAACAGTCACCATCACACTGAAACAGTCACTGTCACAGTGTAACAGTCACCATAACACTGAAACAGTCACTGTCACACTGAAACAGTCATCGAAACAGTCACCGTCACAGTGAAACAGTCATCATCACAGTGTAACAGTCACCAAAACAGTGAAACAGTCACTGTCACAGTGAAACAGTCACCATCACAGTGAAACAGTCACTGTCACAGTGAAAAAGCTACCATCATAGTGAAACAGTCATCGTCACAGTGAAACAGTCACCGTCACAGTGAATCAGACACCGTCACTGTGAAAGTCACTGTCACAGTGAAACAGTCATCGTCACAGTGAAACAGACACACAGACACCGTCACAGTGAAACAGACACCGTCACAGTGAAAGTCATTGTCACAATGAAACAGTCATCGTCACAGTGAAACAGTCACCATCAAAGTGAAAGTCACTGTCGCAGTGAAACAGTCACTGTCACAGTGAAAGAGTCATCGTCAAAGTGAAACAGTCATCGTCAAAGTGAAACAGCCACTGTCACAGTGAAAGTCACCATCACAGTGAAAGTCATCGTCACATGAAACAGTCACCGTCACAGTGAAACAGTCATCGTCACAATGAAACAGTCACCATCAAAGTGAAAGTCACCGTCACAGTGAAACAGTCATCGTCACAGTGAAACAGGCAGGACCAGACAAGCAGAACATGGCACCACATGGACGCCTACCAGATCCTCAGGGGCTGGAGGTTCCACGCCCACGTCCAAACCATCCTCCTGCAACAAACAAAAATAACATCTGCACCACTGACATGCTAAGTTATGTCATTCAGCTTCTGTCACTGACATGGTGAGTTACATCATTCAGTTTCTGTCACTGACATTGTGAGTTAGTCATTCAGTTTCTGTCACTGACATGGTGAATTACATCATTCAGCTTGTCACTGACATGGTGAGTTACATCATCCAGTTTCTGTCACTGACATGGTGAGTTACATCATTCAGTTTCTGTCACTGACATGGTGAGTTATGTCATTCAGCTTCTGTCACTGATATGATGAGTTACATCATTCAGTTTCTGTCACTGACATGGTGAGTTACATCATCCAGTTTCTGTCACTGACATGGTGAGTTACATCATTCAGCTTACGTCACTGACATGGTGAGTTACATCATTCAGTTTCTGTCACTGACATGGTGAGTTACATCATTCAGCTTACGTCACTGACATGGTGAGTTACATCATTCAGCTTCCGTCACTGATAAGCTAAGTAGTAAGTTAGATCATTCAGCTTCTGTCACTGACATGCTAAGTTATGTCATTCAGCTTCTGTTACTGACATCCTATTCTGAATAAAACATGGCAGGCAAGGCCTTCAAGACTCACTTGTGATAAACACTTCATCCAGTAACAACAACAAAAGAAAAAAAAAGAAAGAAGTTAGTCAAATGTGAACAAGACAAACACGGTCAGGTCGTCTTCAAATCAAACAATAAACTGTTATTTTTTGGATTCAGATACTTAACGAAATAAACCACTGATGATCTGTTAATACAACTTAATCAGGAAAAAAGGGAAGACATACAGCCTAATACAATTACAGGTATAAATGTGAAGATTCCCCCCCCCCCCCCCCCCCCCCCCAAGTCTATGTCTGTGTTTAATTCAAATCTGGCACTGGCAGAAAAAGAATTTGAACCATTTCCATGGTGTATATGGATGGCAAAACCATCAGCAAGTCAGTGGCTATAGGCACCATGTCCACCAACTTCTGTGCTGAGGCCTGTGCTCTGCTACTCGCAGCCCAGACTCTCAGCCAGGAAGACACACTACCCACCAACAGTGTTCCTGACTGACTGCAAGTCTATCCTGCAGAGTCTCCAGGCGCCAGGAGGAGAGCAGATCTTGAGAGACATCAGGCAAGAACTGAATCTCCTCAAACAGAGAACTGCTGTGGTGCTGCAGTAGGTCCCATTGGGGGCAATGAAGAGGCGGACCACCTATCCAAGGCAGGCAGCAAATTAGAGCAGCTAGCCCACCCATGTCCTACAGTGAGGCAAAAAACCATACCGAGAGAAAGCTTCAGGAAAGCATGGCGCCACCATCTGTGCATCAGGCAGGAAGATGAAAAAGACGGCATCCATGAGCTGGACAGAGCGGCACAGGTCACAATCTTCAAACTGTGAACAGGACACTGTCAGCTCCTCTCCCATCTCTACCATCTGAAGATACCACATACTGACCAGTGCCCTTGTGGCACAGGCCCACAGATCCCCTCCCATATCCTGCAGTCCTGCCCCACCTTCGACGCTCTGAGACGCCAGGCATGGCCCAGCCCTGTGGAGCTCCAGGAGAAACTGTGGGGACCGGTGGGGTCCCTGCGATGGACCACGGACTTCGCTGTCCTGACCGGACTGAAAATCTAGCGTGGCCAGGGAACATGGAAGAAGAAGAAGAACCATTTCCAGAGAAAATGACAGTGTTAAACTTAATGATGGATACACAGACATACACATACATACACACACACACAAGTTAACAACAGGTTATTACATAGACTCACACTGTCTACACGAGTCAAAAGAGTAAGCAAAAAAATTCTGAAAAAGCCCATATTGCCTTAGCTCATCAACTGCTTCTGACTAACTAATGAGTAATGTGCTCATCAGTGAAAGGCTGTCACCACACTGAGACAAGACTGATTCACAGCATGTCAGGATGTCTTTTTGTTTTTGTTTTTCTCTCTCTCCCAGGTCAGGATGTCTTTTTGTTTCTCTCTCTCTCTCTCTCCCAGGTCAGGATGTCTTTTTGTCTCTCTCTCTCTCCCAGGTCAGGATGTCTTTTTGTTTCTCTCTCTCTCTCCCAGGTCAGGATGCCTTTTTGTCTCTCTCTCTCTCCCAGGTCAGGATGTCTTTTTGTTTCTCTCTCTCTCTCCCAGGTCAGGATGTCTTTTTGTTTCTCTCTCTCTCTCTCTCTCTCTCTCTCTCTCTCCCAGGTCAGGATGTCTTTTTGTTTCTCTCTCTCTCTCCCAGGTCAGGATGTCTTTTTGTTTCTCTCTCTCTCTCTCTCTCTCTCTCTCTCCCAGGTCAGGATGTCTTTTTGTTTTTCTCTCTCTCTCTCTCTCTCTCTCTCCCAGGTCAGGATGTCTTTTTGTCTCTCTCTCTCCCAGGTCAGGATGTCTTTTTGTTTCTCTCTCTCTCTCTCTCTCTCTCTCCCAGGTCAGGATGTCTTTTTGTCTCTCTCTCCCAGGTCAGGATGTCTTTTTGTTTCTCTCTCTCTCTCTCTCTCTCCCAGGTCAGGATGTCTTTTTGTCTCTCTCTCTCCCAGGTCAGGATGTCTTTTTGTTTCTCTCTCTCTCTCTCTCCCAGGTCAGGATGTCTTTTTGTCTCTCTCTCTCCCAGGTCAGGATGTCTTTTTGTTTCTCTCTCTCTCTCTCTCTCTCTCTCTCTCCCAGGTCAGGATGTCTTTTTGTTTCTCTCTCTCTCTCTCTCTCTCCCAGGTCAGGATGTCTTTTTGTTTCTCTCTCTCTCTCTCTCTCTCCCAGGTCTGGATGTCTTTTTGTTTCTCTCTCTCTCTCTCTCCCAGGTCAGGATGTCTTTTTGTTTCTCTCTCTCTCTCTCTCCCAGGTCTGGATGTCTTTTTGTTTCTCTCTCTCTCTCTCTCCCAGGTCAGGATGTCTTTTTGTTTCTCTCTCTCTCTCCCAGGTCTGGATGTCTTTCTCTCTCTCTCTCTCTCTCTCTCTCCCCCAGGTCAGGATGTCTTTTTGTTTCTCTCTCTCTCTCCCAGGTCAGGATGTCTTTTTGTTTCTCTCTCTCTCTCTCCCAGGTCAGGATGTCTTTTTGTTTCTCTCTCTCTCTCTCCCAGGTCAGGATGTCTTTTTGTTTCTCTCTCTCTCTCCCAGGTCAGGATGTCTTTTTGTTTTTCTCTCTCTCTCTCCCAGGTCAGGATGTCTTTTTGTTTGTTTTTTCTCTCTCTCCCAGGTCAGGATGTCTTTTTGTTTTTCTCTTTCTCTCTCCCAGGTCAGGATGTCTCTCTCTCTCTCTCTGTGTCTCTCTCTCTGCTTGGAATCACATTACCTTCCATCAGCAGAACTGATGATGATAACAACATCCCTGAACAGTACACCGACACAAGGAAATGCAGAACTGACTACAACTGATACCATGCTGATCTCCTTTCAGCCAGGTTCTACAGTCAGAGGGTCAAGACACAACTACCACCACCATCACCACCACCACCATAAACAAAAACAGACTGAAATAAAAACCCACCCACTTTTCCCCCCGATGATCTACAGCAATCAAAACCTGGATGATGCTTTCCTGCTTAATTCTTGCTTCCATGCACTTGGTAATCCATTATGTATAATAAAACTTGGTCAAGCAGGACTTGTTAAAAATGTTACTACCAGTACTGCTACTACTAGTAGTAGTACCAATAACTGACATTCATATCTTGTGGGTGCCAGGGCGGGCCTCTTTTACCATAACTTTTGGAGTCCAAGACTGTCTTCAGAGGGTCACTCTACTGCTGCACATTTAACACAAATCAATTTTCTGGGCCAAAAAGTAATCAAGGGATACAACTATTCTTTGTAGCAGAAGATCCTACTGGCGTCTGACTGAAGCTCTGATGAACGATTCTTTTCAATTCTGTGCGTTTGTTCTGAGGTTTTAAAGAATGTTTAGCTTCAAGGGACTTGTACTCGCTCAATGTTCATGTAATGTGCCCTTTCCATTTCAGAAGTATCGTGGACAATCATTTATGCTTTAGCACACAGTATCAGAAACCCTAAACAATAATTGTCGAAATCAAGTCACTGGTGTATTGGTCACAATGTCTTGCACAAGATGCTATCATATCATGTCATTATTGAACAAAGTGAACAAAATTAAGTTAACATTAACTAAACAACAGCACCACTATATAAACCAGGACATCTTGTAAATATATATATTTAGGCTCTGACACAAAGAGACTTGAAACAAGTTTGAGACCAAATGAATGTGATCCTAACTGACAGACAGTGTTCCTCTGCCCCAGCCAGACACCACAAGGCTGTGGTGCGGACGTGGGGAGGAGAAAGTTGCTGTCACCTGGGATGAACGAGGACAAAGTCACCACCACTTTCTCCTTTGGGTGACCAGGTGCTTGACAAACTTGGGTGGTACAGAATTATATCTTATATTCTACCGAGAAAATCTACATTAAAGAAAAAAAAATCTCTGTCATGTGCATATCTACATAAAAAAAAGAGAAAAGAACAAGTAAATCTACATCTAAAAAAAGAAGTATGAAAGAAATCTTTGTGCATATACAGAGATGCCAACCCCTGTAAAGTGTTAGTAGGAACAATCAGGAAATTTAGTTAGGAACATTTTGAATTTGGTAGCAACACTCAGACTCTGAGCCACATCAGCTTCTTCCTTCCTTGCACTCCATGGCTTAATCCACCAGGCACAGACGCTGTTTGACTGAGACGCAACTTGATTCAGCCATGTTCTCTCTTGTTCGGGCAAACGATTAAGCTGACTGGAAACTCAATGCTGTTTCCATGTTAACATGTATCAGGCTAGGGAACTGTCTACTGAGTTTCCTCTGAAAATTGGCTGGGGTCCAGGTGCTGCCTTAGGCCCCTGGGTGGGCGCAGGGGGGCAACGATAACAAAATTAGTGAATTTTAAAAGTTTTGGGGGGCCTGTCATGAAAGTTAAAACAACAATTCACAGAAATGGACTCGAAACAGACTGGATGAAAACAAAACATACTCATCCAATTTCTTTTTCCTGCTGAAAATTTTTTTTTCCCTCTGAAATCAACTGCTCCTCCACTGTAAATAGCGGATCCACTGAGAGTTTCCCAGCTAGATGCATGCACACGATTAGCTGAGCATCATCACATGAGGCCACAGTCATGATTGATAGGTCTAGAGCGTCTGGGTAATGCTACAACAGGAAAGCATGTGACCAGCTCAAAAATGAACATGTCAGAACAATTCTGATGTTGGAGTAACGTCAGAACAAAGTGCCATCCAGCATAACAATATACGGCAAAATTGTGACAGCTGGCAGTGCCATCCAGCATAACACAATACTGTGAAATTGTGACAGCTGGCAGTGCCATCCAGCATAACACAATACGGTGAAACTGTGACAGCTGGCAGTACCATCCAGCGTAACACAATACGGTGAATTTGTGACAGCTGGCAGTGCCATCCAGCATAACACAATACGGTGAAACTGTGACAGCTGGCAGTGCCATCCAGCATAACACAATACGGTGAAACTGTGACAGCTGGCAGTGCCATCCAGCATAACACAATACGGTGAAACTGTGACAGCTGGCAGTGCCATCCAGCATAACACAATACAGTGAATTTGTGACAGCTGGCAGTGCCATCCAGCATAACACAATACAGTGAAATTGTGACAGCTGGCAGTGCCATCCAGCATAACACAATACGGTGAAACTGTGACAGCTGGCAGTGCCATCCAGCATAACACAATACAGTGAAACTGTGACAGCTGGCAGTGCCATCCAGCATAACACAATATGGTGAATTTGTGACAGCTGGCAGTGCCATCCTGCATAACACAATACGGTGAAACTGTGACAGCTGGCAGTGCCATCCAGCATAACACAATACGGTGAAACTGTGACAGCTGGCAGTGCCATCCAGCATAACACAATACGGTGAAACTGTGACAGCTGGCAGTGCCATCCAGCATAACACAATACGGTGAAACTGTGACAGCTGGCAGTGCCATCCAGCATAACACAATACGGTGAAACTGTGACAGAAAATTCAGTCAATGAAATCATCTGAGCCTTGCGGCTACTGGAAAATAATAAATCATTCAAGTGATAAAAACGCAATGAAGCTGGTAAGCCCAATATTTCACCTGAAAAATGTTGTGATTATTTTGACAAACTGTCAAGTGAGACGAACTGAACATAACACATTTGTGACACAACTCAGAATGAAAACAATCAGACAAGCTGAACACAGCAGTGACACAACTAAGGATGAAAACAATCAGACAAGCTGAACACAACAGTGCCACAACACACCTGATGAAAACAATCAGACAAGCTGAACACAACAGTGACACAACACACCTGATGAAAACAATCAAACAAGCTGAACACAACAGTGCCACAACACACCTGAAGAAAACAATCAGACAAGCTGAACATAACAGTGACACAACACACCTGATGAAAACAATCAGACAAGCTGAACACAACAGTGACACAACACACCTGATGAAAACAATCAGACAAGCTGAACACAACAGTGACACAACACACCTGATGAAAACAATCAGACAAGCTGAACACAACAGTGACACAACACACCTGATGAAAACAATCAAACAAGCTGAACACAACAGTGACACAACACACCTGAAGAAAACAATCAGACAAGCTGAACACAACAGTGACACAACACACCTGATGAAAACAATCAGACAAGCTGAACACAACAGTGACACAACACACCTGATGAAAACAATCAGACAAGCTGAACACAACAGTGACACAACACACCTGATGAAAACAATCAAACAAGCTGAACACAACAGTGACACAACACACCTGAAGAAAACAATCAGACAAGCTGAACACAGCAGTGACACAACACACCTGATGAAAACAATCAAACAAGCTGAACACAACAGTGACACAACACACCTGATGAAAACAATCAAACAAGCTGAACACAACAGTGCCACAACACACCTGATGAAAACAATCAGACAAGCTGAACACAACAGTGACACAACACACCTGATGAAAACAATCAGACAAGCTGAACACAACAGTGACACAACACACCTGATGAAACAATCAGACAAGCTGAACACAACAGTGACATAAATCATGATGAAAACAATGACACTAACAGAGCACAACAGTGACACAACTAAGGATGAAAACAATGAGACAAACTGAATGCAACAGTGAAACAACTCTGGATGAAAAATAATCAGATAAACCAAACACAACAGTGACACAACTCATGATTAAAATAATCACTAAATCAGACAAACTGACCACAACAGTGACAACCAATGATTAAAACAATCAGAAAAACTGACCACAACAGTGACATAAATCATGATGAAAACAATGACACTAACTGAGCACAACAGTGACACAACTCAGGATGAAAACCATGACACAAACTGAACACAACAGTGACATAACTCAGGATAAAAACCATGACACAAACTGAACACAACAGTGACACAACTCAGGATGAAAACAATGACACTAACTGAGCGCAACAGTGACACAACTCAGGATGAAAACCATGACACAAACTGAACACAACAGTGACACAACTCAGGATGAAAACCATGACACAAACTGAGCACAACAGTGGCATTACTCAGGATGAAAACCATGACACAAACTGAACACAACAGTGACACAACTCAGGATGAAAACCATGACACAAACTGAGCACAACAGTGGCATTACTCAGGATGAAAACCATGACACAAACTGAACACAACAGTGACATAACTCAGGATAAAAACCATGACACAAACTGAACACAACAGTGACACAACTCAGGATGAAAACCATGACACAAACTGAACACAACAGTCAACAGTGACACAACTCATGATGAAAACCATGACACAAACTGAACACAACAGTGACACAACTCAGGATGAAAACAATGACACTAACTGAGCGCAACAGTGACACAACTCAGGATGAAAACCATGACACAAACTGAACACAAGTGACACAACTCAGGATGAAAACCATGACACAAACTGAACACAACAGTGACACAACTCAGGATGAAAACCATGACACAAACTGAACACAACAGTGACACAACTCAGGATGAAAACCATGACACAAACTGAACACAAGTGACACAACTCAGGATGAAAACCATGACACAAACTGACCACAACAGTGACACAACATGATGAAAACAATGACACCAACTGAACACAACAGTGACACAACTCAGGATGAAAACAATGACACCAACTGAACAAAACAGTGACGTAACTCATGACAAACACAATCAATGCTGGCAATAAGTTACCTCCGAAGACGACAACTCCACATGCTCCAGCCACGACCCCTTGCTGTCGTCGTCTGACCCCCCGGTCGTCTGACCTTCCTCCCCCCATGGGAACGGGAACAGCACAGAGGGGGCCGGTGGCAAGCGGTCTGCAAGAGGCGAGGACCTCACCATCCCATCCACACTCGCACCGCTCAGCGGACTGGGCGCAAGGAAGGAGGAGGAGGAGGTTGTGGTGGTGGTGGTGGCGGCCGCACGCTGTGCCGGACTATCCACACCACTAACACTGATGCCCGATGCAGGCTTACTGTTTGACGCACCCTCTCCCCCCCCACCATGGGACAAAGACATGGTGCTCACCCCCCCTGCCGGTGCAACAGAGTCGAGGGGGGCTGCAGCAAAGTGAGAGTCAGCCAAGGTCAAGGTCAGAGGCTGTGGGTGGGTGGCGCCGTGCTGTGGAGGGGGCACGGTCAGTGGCAAGGAGTGGTGGTGGGCACACAGTGTCTTGGTGAAGCCCTGAGCCGGCAGGGACAGCAGGGGACCCGTACTGGAGGGAGGGGAAGAACAGGGGGCGCTGAGGGGCGTGCTGTGTGTGTCGGTTGTGCTGCTGTGCGTGTTGTTCACACCGTTCACACCGTGTGTGTTTGTCATACCGTGTGTGTTGGTCACACCAAGCGTGCTGGTCACACTGTATGCGGTGGTCATGCTGTGCGTGTTGGTCACACCGTGTGTATCAGTCACGCCGTGTGTGTTGGTCACGCTGTGCGTGTTGGTCACACCATGTGTATCTGTCATGCCATGTGTGCTGGTCACGCCGTGTGTGTTGGTCACGCTGTGTGTGTTGATCACACCATGTGTATCAGTCACGCCATGTGTGCTGGTCATACTGTGCACGTTGGTCATGCTGTGCACAGGGAAGGACCCCACACTGCTCATCACAGGGGTTGGGGATCCCGCCACCAGGAGAGGGGCGGCCACAAACGGGCCCGATGATGATGACGATTTCTTCGCCCTCCTCCCCTCTCCGTCTGGCTCGTCACCCTCCAAAGGCTTCTTCTTCTTCCGCTTCTTCTTCTTCTTCACCGGGGGGACCTCCTGGCTGCTGTCCCCTGCCACAGCGCTGCCTGACACACCCGGACTTTTGCTGTCACCACCACCACCCCCACACGCTGCCTTCTTCTCTGATGAAGACATGCTCCCTGCTGGCGTGGACAGGTGACTCCCACCCTGAGGTGTGGCGGAGGCCGGGGACTTGGGGTGGGGAGGCTCCTCCTGAGCCTTGACCAGCTTCTTGCCAGCAGCAGCAGCCAGGTTCTGCTGGGCGATGGAGGTGAGGGACACGGGCACGGCTACGAAGTTGGGCACATTCTTGTTGTCCAGGTGCTTGAGGCCCAGGGCACTGGCCGGCACGATCTGCAGCAGGTTGTTCTGGCCTGGCAGCTGCAGGAACTTGACGTTGCTCAGGTGGGCCGGCAGGGATGGGAAGCCCAACATCTGGGGGCGAAGCGCTGTGCTTAAGGGGCGCAGGAGGCGGCCAATGGGTTGGGGAGGGGTGGGGGGTAGGGGGAAGGCTGGGGGGGTCATCTGGGTGGGGCGCACCGGGGACACCCCTGGGTCTTTGGCAGAGCTCCGGGGCCGAGCCAGGCGCACGGTGGGGGTGGAGGCAGCCAGCGGGGTAGGGGTGGGGGTGGAGGTGAGGAGGGTGGTGGGGGTGGACGTCGGGGCCTTGCGGGGGGACACACTCAGGTTGCTCAGGTCAGGGACCAGGCTGTCGTCACCCAGCGCCTTCTTCTTCTTCTTCTTTCTCTTCTTCTTCTTCTCCCCTGCCGGAGTGACCTCGTCCGGACTGCACAACTCTTTCTTCTGGATCTTGAAGTGCTGCTGCAGGGCCAGACTGGGGGACGCCACGTGGCTGGCTGATGTGTTGTGAGTGATCTGCAGGCGACTCAACCCAGAGATCCCCATGGTCCCCGAGGGTCCGTCCGACCCCACCCCAGGGCCCCCCTGAGGGGCTGAGGACAGCAGGGGGGTGGTGAGGGAAGGCGACCCCCCCAGCTGCAGTGCAGCCGATCTGGGCACCACTCCCTGCACTGACACCGGCACAAGACCCAGAGGGGGGAGGGGGAGGGAGGAGGCGGTGGCAGTGGGCATCAGCCTGGAGGTGACCGAGCTCTGGGGGAGCTTCAGCACCTCAGCACCGCCCCTCCCCACCCCCACCATGCCAGGCTCTCCATCACCGGCTATACTCCCACTGGGCGCCGCAGGCACAGCCAGTTTGGAACCTTCCAGGGTTACTGACTTGAGCCCCTCCCCATGATCCTTGGCCCTGGGGAGGAGTTGTTGCTGAGACACCTCAGTGACCCTCACCCTGACGGGGAACATGAACTTGGGCAGCTTGCTCCTCAGCTCCTGGGGAATGGCGCTGGGCCGGGCCGCCTTGGGCAGGATCTCCACACGGAAGTCCCCAATGACCTGCACGCGGGGTTCTGGGTACATCCCTCGTTTGACGTTGCTGGTGATGGCCTTGAGAATCTGCTCCTTGCAGCGGTCCCAGGGGCAGTTGAAGATCATCTCCACCAGCTTAATCTCATCCTCCTCCATCACATCATCAGAGACGGACACAGGTGTGGGGTTGTTGGCGCGCAGGCAGATGAGGGTGGAGTGCCACTGTCGGGGCGGGGATGGGGGTGGGGGCCGGGTGGTGGTGGTGGTGGTGGTGTCTGTGGGAAACTCTGGGCTGGATGAGCACAGGGAGATGGGAGAGGAGCCAGACACCTTTGCTTTGCCCCCTGTCGTGTCCTCCCCCTCCCCATCCACACCGCTGCTCACCTTCTTCTTTCTGCGCACTCTGCAACACAGGGCCAGTTGTTCACGATAACAAAAAAAATATGGTTGATGTTTCATTTTTCTATCTTTGTCTATGAGGCCCCATACATTTAGCACAATGTAAAATAAACCACACCAATGAAAAGAATGTCCTTGGCAAAATTCTGAAAAAAAACAAACAACACTTTGATAAGTAAAACAAAACAATCACACTTGCAGACAGAAAAAAAGAAAAAAGAAAAAAAAAAAACCCCAAAAAAACCAGGAAGGCGCTGCACTGTGGCACGATGCCCTCTCTCCAGAAAAGAGCAGTCACCCAAACTTCACACCTAAAAAACTGTGTTGTGACAAAGGATACAATACAAAGCACAGGACAAAGAGCAACACAACACACTGGCTGTCTGATGCTCAGTACCTTCGTGGCTGCTGTGCACACCCTGTGCCCGGTTCCTTGGTCTGGACGTCAGGCTTCCCTTCGTCGTCACTGACCACCACCGGGGACATGTCCTGGACACAGAAAACAATTGACTTTTTAACCCTTGCACAGAAGGTTGTATTTCTCTTGAACATCATCCCCACAATGATCATTCCAATGAACATCATCCCCACAATGATCATTCCAATGAACATCATCCCCACAATGATCATTCCAATGAACATCATCCCCACAATGATCATTCCAATGAACATCATCCCCACAATGATCATTCCAATCTACATGCCACATCAATAACATCATCCCCACAATGATCATTCCAATGAACATCATCCCCACAATGATCATGCCTATCTGCATGCCACATCAATAACATCATCCCCACAATGATCATTCCAATCTACATGCCACATCAATAACATCATCCCCACAATGACCATTCCAATCTACATGCCACATCAATAACATCATCCCCACAATGATCATTCCAATCTACATGCCACATCAATAACATCATCCCCACAATGATCATTCCTATCTACATGCCACATCAATAACATCATCCCCACAATGATCATTCCTATCTACATGCCACATCAATAACATCATCCCCACAATGATCATTCCTATCTACATGCCACATCAATAACATCATCCCCACAATGATCATGCCTATCTACATGCCACATCAATAACATCATCCCCACAATGATCATTCCAATCTACATGCCACATCAATAACATCATCCCCACAATGATCATTCCAATCTACATGCCACATCAATAACATCATCCCCACAATGATCATGCCTATCTACATGCCACAGCAATATAGCAGAATGTCATCTTGCAACACATATGGCCATTTGCATTACCTGTACAATACAGTAACAATCTGCAATAGTATTTCTAACAAACACACAGGTACAATACGTTAATCTGCAATGGTGTTTCTAGCAAATAAACAAACAACATAAAACATAAAGTTATTAAACATAGACTAACACACACAAGATGACATTTCAATTCTGAACTCACATTCCATAACAACAGTAAAGTTCATGGAACATGGGGAACATCAGAACTACAACTGACCAATTGATCCAAAGGTTATGTATGTTTCTACATTTGTAGAATCATCTCTAGTTTTCTACAACCATAGGTACAATGGCCACTGATTATCTAACACTGCTCAATACCTGAACAAAAAGATAAGATGGAAAAAAAAGAAAGAAAAAAACCAAAAAAAAACCCCAACTAATTTAATGTATGAAACGCTACAATTTTGTTTCACTCCAAGACTGTAGGTGACGAGTATGCTTGTTAGTGAAGGCTGTCACCTCACTGTGATAAAACTGAGCTGACAGGTCAGAGTATCAGTCACCAATGTTTTTTGGACTTCATCTTCCGCTAATGTGACTGCATTACTTTTGTTCAGCAAAATCAATTTGGAAACTTCAAAGCATACACAAAGTAGTGGCTGCACTTTGACCCTTTCATCACCAGAGGTGCAGAGCCAGCTGACAGTACAAACCAGATGAGCAGCAGTACACTTCTGTCTGAACCAGCTGTGCAGGAGAGGGAAAACTGTGTCACCACCAACCCACTTTAACCTGAGATAACTTCGCTTTTACTCATTGAATCTTCTTCATTCATAGCTCATTTTAAAGGGCAAAGACTGCAACTTATGTTGAGCATGTTTATTTGTATGAACACATTGACCGAATTTTGAAATCAGTTGATGAAAATGAATATGTATGTATTTTTGAATAGTTTTCACATATTCTTGGTTGTTTTAAACATAAAAATACACCATTTCAAGTGAAAAATGAACACACAGACTGGGAAATACAACTGGAAACAGAGACATAACACAATGTTATAAAATGTGCACCTACCTATGTGCAGAGATGAGAAGAATACACACACACACACACACACTCTCACACACACACAGTATCACCAGGCACTCCATTTGGGAAAACACCACCACCACACACACTGTATGTTGCAAAACTGGAAGTTGCATGACTCCTTTCACAAATGTCTTTGTACATTTTTAAATGTCTTTGTGTTACTTGTCTATCCTTCTCGACTGGTCTGGCAAATTCTTCTCCACTGTCCCTGTCAGTAATCGGCATTCCAGTGGGCGAATTATCGTCTAAAATCATTTGCTATGCCGCTGTGGTGTTGTAAACACCCTTTCGTTTGTTTCCTGAAGTCCATGCTTCGACCAGAGAAATCTGCTAAATAAATTAGTGAAATATTCAACGATAAGCGTCAACGTAGAATAGATGTTCTGGAAACATGTGGTGAACATTTCCAACCTGTGTAGACTCATGAAAAGAAGAACGAGCGAGGTTGGTAACTCTACAGTACAAGTCGCTGCCTGGCGCCTGAGGCGTTCACCAATCGGCGCTCATCATGGTTCAGCAGTGAAGGGATTAATCTGTTGTGTCATACATATTTCGTTTTCCTCTATTGTTGTTTTTCACCATAGCCAACATCTTGCATTCTACTCTTTATTCCTTTTCTGCTTTCTCCTCCTTTATTTATTTCCTTGGCATTCACACACTCTCTCTTGCTCTCTTTTTGTTGTCTTTTTTTTTGTTTTACAACAGTGGCAAACTATTTTGGCCAGCTTTCCTTCTTTTAAACTCAGCTGAAATGAGGATGCTGAATACACTGGGGTGACTGACAGCAGTCTTCTTTTTCTCTCTTCCACAGACACACTGCCTCCCTGTAAACTGCCGTGTGTCTTCAAAACAAAGAGCAGAGTTCCCCTCAATTTTTTTCCTTTTTAAAATTTTTGTATGTATAAATTCATTTCTTTTTTCTCCTTAAAACCAGTTTCATTTTCATTTTCATTCAAATCAGCTCCAATTCTGCAGAAAAAAAAAGTTTCACAATACTGTGATTGGTTACATGTTTGCTGTGGTCAACTCACCTGTATGGGTCTGGAAGCTGAAGAAGAACTCTGAGGTGCTGTCGATACCTGAGGCAGGGAGGTCTTCACCGTGTTTATCGGGGGCGACTGCTGCAGAAGTGCAGGGGGGGCGGTGCTGGGTGTCGATGGAGATGTGACGACTGTTGACAAGGTGTTGACTGACATGGCGGCTGTGATCGTGCTGCTGTGTGGGGTGGAGGTGGAGGTAGTGGTGAAGACGGCTGACAATGACGACGACAGTGGCGATGGCAATGATGATGTGATTGCTGTAGAGGGGGGCACGGAGGATGAGTAGCTGGTCACCGCCGGGCTGATCGATTCCGGTACCTGGACAGAGAAATGTTGTTGTGTTGTGTTGTGTTTTATTCACACTGTCTTTCTTTGTCCTGTGTTGTTTTGTACTGTACTGTACAGCATTGTGTTGCATTGCATTGTGTTGTGTTATATCCATACTGTCTTGCTTTGTCCTGTGTTGTTTTGTACTGTACAGTACAGCATTGTGTTGCATTGCATTGTGTTGTGTTGTGTTATATCCATACTGTCTTGCTTTGTCCTGTGTTGTTTTGTACTGTACTGTACAGCATTGTGTTGCATTGCATTGTGTTGTGTTATATCCATACTGTCTTGCTTTGTCCTGTGTTGTTTTGTACTGTACTGTACAGCATTGTGTTGTGTTTGTTTTATTCATACTGTCTTGCTTTGTCCTGTGTTGTTTTGTACTGTACTGTACAGCATTGTGTTGCATTGCATTGTGTTGTGTTATATCCATACTGTCTTTCTTTGTCCTGTGTTGTTTTGTACTGTACAGTACAGCATTGTGTTGCATTGCATTGTGTTGTGTTATATCCATACTGTCTTGCTTTGTCCTGTGTTGTTTTGTACTGTACAGTACAGCATTGTGTTGCATTGCATTGTGTTGTGTTATATCCATACTGTCTTGCTTTGTCCTGTGTTGTTTTGTACTGTACAGTACAGCATTGTGTTGCATTGCATTGTGTTGTGTTATATCCATACTGTCTTGCTTTGTCCTGTGTTGTTTTGTACTGTACAGTACAGCATTGTGTTGCATTGCACTGCATTGTGTTGTGTTTGTTTTATTCATACTGTCTTGCTTTGTCCTGTGTTGTTTTGTACTGTACTGTACAGCATTGTGTTGCATTGCACTGCATTGTGTTGTGTTTGTTTTATTCATACTGTCTTGCTTTGTCCTGTGTTGTTTTGTACTGTACTGTACAGCATTGTGTTGCATTGCATTGTGTTGTGTTATATCCATACTGTCTTGCTTTGTCCTGTGTTGTTTTGTACTGTACAGTACAGCATTGTGTTGCATTGCATTGTGTTGTGTTATATCCATACTGTCTTGCTTTGTCCTGTGTTGTTTTGTACTGTACTGTACAGCATTGTGTTGCATTGCATTGTGTTGTGTTATATCCATACTGTCTTGCTTTGTCCTGTGTTGTTTTGTACTGTACAGTACAGCATTGTGTTGCATTGCACTGCATTGTGTTGTGTTTGTTTTATTCATACTGTCTTGCTTTGTCCTGTGTTGTTTTGTACTGTACTGTACAGCATTGTGTTGCATTGCATTGTGTTGTGTTATATCCATACTGTCTTGCTTTGTCCTGTGTTGTTTTGTACTGTACAGTACAGCATTGTATTGCATTACATTGTGTTGTGTTGTGTTTGTTTTATTCATACTGTCTTGCTTTGTCCTGTGTTGTTTTGTACTGTACAGTACAGCATTGTATTGCATTACATTGTGTTGTGTTGTGTTTTATTCATACTGTCTTGCTTTGTCCTGTGTTGTTTTCTACTGTACAGTACAGCATTGTGTTGCATTTCATTGCATTGTGTTGTGTTGTGTTATATCCATACTGTCTTGCATTGTCTTGTGTTGTTTTGTACTGTACTGTACAGCACTGTATTGCATTGCATTGTGTTGTACTGTGTTGTGTTTTATTGCAATACACTGCACTGCACTGCATTAGGCTGTTTTGTTGTGTTGTGTAGTGTTGTACTGTATTGCACTGCATTGCACAGCATTGTGTCATACTGTACTGTATTGTACCATCATACTGTTAGGAGCTGGAAATTTTCATATCACAGGGGGTCAAGGGGTGTGAGGAAGACATTTTTTTTTTTTTTTTAAACGAAAGAAAAAAAGCATACGTCATTTTTACCCTGAACAATATGCGATAGTCGCAGCAGTATCAGTGTAGCAGCCACAACAACAGCAAACGCATAGGATGGCTGGGCCCAATCCTCTCACATCTCTCAATTGAACCAGCTCAAATTAGCCCACCTGCTAGTTGAAAGGTTTCAGGTCTCACAGCCTTTCAAGGCCATCGGAGCAGTGAATTCATATATATTGTGTGTCCCAAAAAAAGTGAACCGCTTTTTGACAAGTATTTTCTCAGCGACAAAGAAACCGAATTCGTTCACACAGTAACCTTAGGGTATCATCAACAAGTCTGCAAAATATCTAAAAGTTTGGACGCAAATTATGTGAGTACTGTCAAATTCAAAACAGCATGTCAAAATCCAATATCAGGGGAAAACTCACTTATTTCAGTTTATGCTCAATATGGCCTCCATCTTCCTCCACGACTAAACGAAGCCATTTCTTCCAAGCAGATATTTTTAGCTATCTCTAACGTAAAATCTTTCTCGCCTGTGAAAATGATCCTTTTCACATCAGTGGCCGAGCAGCGGTCATTCAAATTATGGAAGCGAGTTTTTCTTTTCCCTCTTAACATCTTGGTCCCTCCTTGATATCCGTATCCTCTTGAAGGGCTTCAACTCCCATTCTTTCGCCATTCTTTGCACAGAAGACTCACTCACTTGTAAATCGCTTGAAAATTCTTTAAGAGATTTGTGGGTCCCTGGGTTCTCCTCCTTGGATTGAATCAGTTCCTCAACACAGTCCTTGTTCTCCTCCGAACATGCAGTCTTGGATCTCCCACTGCCAATTTTACGTGCGACTGACCCTGTAGTGTGTATTTTAATGATAATTCGATTTACAGTGACATGACTACACCCCTTGCCTGGAAATTCCCTTACGATCCTTCTTCCACCCCAGCCTTTCTCCTTGAAACAGTTTTCAATGGTAACCTTATCACTTTCACTCAAAGGCATGGTTGATCCTTCCGAACTGAAACTTCAGACAGAAATGATTTTGGATACAGACAACAATTAAAAAAATCAATAGACTTAACACCCAGACAGGCTATTTTTAGACTGACACTGACAGATGCCAACACCTGGCAGCTGGCATGAACATGATGAAGGTCACATTGCACAGCTCTGATATTGGATTTTTTACGCCAGAGAATCGACAGACAGACAGAAAATACAAAAAAACTTAGCCGTATGAAGAGCACAGGAACAAGAGTCATAATGGCTGCCGGAAAAAGAGGGCGCTAGCCAGCAGGACAAAGGGGAGGTTACCTACTTCCGGGAGGTTATCGGCCGTAGTACTTTTGTTTTCTCTGCATAGGTGGATAGTAGTTTGCACAGGACAGGAATGTCAGACCCCTGCCGGAGTCTGCACTCGTTGGGTCACGGTTAAGTATGTGTAATTAAAACTGGATTTTTTGACATGCCATTTTGAATTTGACAACATGCTGTTTTGAATTTGACTCACATAATTTGCGTCCGAACTTAGATATTTTGCAGACTTGTTGATGATACCTTAAGGTTACTGTGTGAAAATTTTCAATGAATTCGGTTTCTCGGTCACTGAGAAAATACTTGTCAAAAAGCGGTTCACTTTTTTGGAGGACACCCGATATATCCACTGTGTCTGGTGCTCAGCATAGGAAGGCCGGGTGAAATCCTCTCCTTTCAGTTTTAACCTTCACCTACCAAAGCCACTGGGAAGGAGTGAGAAAAAACCAGTACAACCACCTTTCCAATGGACACAACACCAGGCCTCAAACTCTGATCACTGGTCAACAGTGGATCACAAGTCCCAATGCCTAACTCATTCTGCCACAAGGACATGACAAAATGACACTCAGAAATCTGCAAAAGACAGGAAAGACAGACAGAGGAAATGTGTGTATCTTTCGCCACTGTATTTACTGACTGTTTGTGTCACATGACCGAGCACAACTGCATAAGCTTAGGCTTGTTGCTGCTTTCTTTCTTTTCTTTCAAGACTAAACTGGACACTGTATTTTGTCTTGTTTCTTGAAACAAAATGTTTTTCAGAACCAGACGAATCAGTCCCAACCCCTATCTCCACCGCCTCCCCCCCACCCGGCCCCCCGCATCCCCTAACTCACCTTCTTCCTGCGGTTGGTGGTCTGCTCCGAGTACACCTCGCTCATCTCCCACATCATCATTGCCTTGCGACTGACGGCGTCCAGGTTCTTGGCGATGCGGTATGAAGTCTGGCGCCGCGGCAGGTTGGAGTAGCGGTCTGTTGACCGCTGGCGCCGGGGCGCTGTCTTCTCCAGGGTAGGCAGTTCGTCGCCGCTGCTCTCCAAGGCCTGGTCACAGCCGTCACCCCCACTGCCGCTGCCGCCTTTCACCGTGTGGTGGTGGTGGTGTGCAGGGGGAGTGTCCTGTTTGATGCTGGTCAGGGGCTGGGGGTTCTTTTCCCCCGGTCTGCTTTGACCTGGAGGAGGGGAGCACAACAGGCACAACAACACTGATTTGGGTTTCTTGTTAATCCACCAACCCCCTGAACACAAAAAAAGTGAGAGAGACAAACACAGGAGACTGGCCCCCTCCAGTCCCCCAAAGAGGAAGTTATAGGAGTGGGGGCAGCGGGCTTGAAGCAATCGCTTATTTGGTTCCATATGTTTACAAAAGGAACGTCAAAGAAAATGTATGCCCAACTCTATACAATCACAGGTGTATGCATAGATATATGTAAGAATTCAAATTAGACTTGTCAAATTTCTGCCATTAAATGATTCATTTTACTATTAATTTTTCTTTAAGTTTAAAATTATTTTTGTAGATGAACCTGTGTTTAGAGAACTCTCTGTTGCCTGGCTTATTTGTTAATGTTCCAAATCTACGTTAAATATAATAAAGATGTCCAAAATAAAGAAGACAGCATGTCACATAAGCACATACATGCACACAACCGCACTCACACACAAACCAAACACACTCTCACACACATTACACACACACACACAAGCAAAGCAAACCACCAAATCATACTATTATACCACACAACAACCACCCCCTTCCCTCACCAACCTTTCACTGAAGGCAGACACACACACTTCTCCACACAGCCTGGCTTGGTGCAGCCAGCAGCCAAGGACCCACTCTGCAACACAGACCCTGCATCCTGAAGGGCGGGCTGCGTGTGCGACATGCTGGTGCCAGACTTCTCTAGACTGTCGCAGATGCAGCCCAGGCGGCAGTATTCCTTGTCACAGGTACGGCGTGATGGAACAGGCGTCTGCGTTTGATCCGTTTCATCGCTCTCTGCTGACGGCAGGCACAGGTGGCAGATACAGCCATAGCGGCACCCTGCAGACACAAAGTGATGTTGTTTCACATTATCATCATTATTATATCAATTATTATCAGAATATTATCAATAACATTATTATATCAATTATTATCAGAATATTATCAGTAACGTTTTCATATGAATCATCATAATTATCACTGATACCTAATACTATTATAGTAATCAATATGACTGAAATTATATTTACATGAATAATTATATAATCATCAATGATACGGGTCTATAAGTCATGCCTACCTTCAGTCAGAGACCAAACTCAATGTGCTTTACTAACAGTACTGTGTCATTTACATTTTACAGACCAAACTCAATGTGCTTTACTAACAGTACTGTGTCATTTACATTTTACAGACCAAACTCAATGTGCTTTACTAACAGTACTGTGTCATTTACATTTTACAGACCAAACTCAATGTGCTTTACTAACAGTACTGTGTCATTTACATTTCACATGCCACTTGGGGCTCTTCTTTCTTTTCTGTGTCCTTCAGTCACATTTCAGTCATGTGCGCACACTCACGCATGTTATTACTTTGTCAGAGTGGATTTTCCTGAAGTTTTGCCAAGTCTTGCCATGGGTTCTTTTACCAGCAGACACACACACACACACACACACACACACACACACAGTACACAATCACCTACAGAAAGACCAAACAAAGCAGTGTGACAATTACACCTAAACTCGCTTGTTCATAAACACAAGAGTAAAAAAAATATATTACAAACCCAACTCAACAGCTGGAGAGAAGGTTACTGTAACTGTGTGAGCCAAACAGCTAATGCATGTAACAGCTTGCCTTCAGTCATGTGTGTGGATACTGCTTCGGTGCAACCAATCACCTAACTCTTGAAAAGTTATCAAAACAGACAAGGATACTGATACAGCTGCCTGAGTGTTGATGAATGAGACTGATATATTTGCCTGAGTGTTGATGAAGGATACTGATATATGTGCCTGAGTGTTGATGAAGGATACTGATATATTTGCCTGAGTGTTGATGAAGGATACTGATATATGTGACTGAGTGTTGATGAAGGATACTGATATATGACTGAGTGTTGATGAAGGATATTGACATATCTGCCTGAGTGTTGATGAATGAGACTGATATATCTGCCTGAGTGTTGATGAAGGATACTGACACATTTGCCTGAGTGTTGATGAAGGATGCTGATACATCTAACTGAGTGTTGATGAAGGATACTGATAATTTTGATATGATATATATATATATATATATATATATATATATAGAGAGAGAGAGAGAGAGAGAGAGAGAGAGAGAGAGAGAGAGTGAGAGAGGGAGAGAGAGAGAGAGAGAGAGAGAGAGAGAGAGAGAGACAGAGAGAGAGAGAGACAGACAGAGACAGAGACAAGACAAAATTCTTTATTTCGAGGATAATATATAAGTACTGGTGTGCTTTTTTACATCTAGTCCCTGCCATGAATAGGGTCTACACTACACAATACTGAATAAAATGAAAGCATGTAGAGATACATAACAGAGGAGAATTTTTTTTTTTAATCATTGACAACAACATCAACAACAACAAAAAAACAATGACTACACACACACACACACACACACACACACAGCATACAGGCACAAGCATGTTGTTAGTAAAATGCATAGGAAAAAATGAACAAAATGAAAGAAACACACACACAACACACAGCGCACTACAGACCAGAGTGGGGGATGGAGGGTGAGGGAGGTCCTCAGTCAACCATACACATTTGACAAACAGTGTCATTTAAATGAACGATTTACATTACACATTATGGCATAAGGTGGGACAGGCAATGTTTTTTTAAGGTGGTTGGGCAATGGTGTTTAATTGTTTTTGGGAGTTGTTTAATTGTTTCTGGGAGTGAGTTCCATAGGGTGGCACCTGAGCAGACCAGGCTGGATTTGAACAAGTCAATTATTGGAATTGGGATATGGACTTTGGGGGGAGATTCCTTGATGAATTCACAGAGAGAGAGAGAGAGACAGAGACAGAGACAGAGAGAGATCTGCCTGAGTGTTGATGAATGATACTGACGTATCTGACTGAGAGCTGATGAATGATACAGATATATACCTGCTTGAGGGCTGATGAATGAATGATACTGATGTATATGAGGGCTGATGAATGATACCGATGTATCTGACTGAGGGCTGATGAATGATACTGATGTATCTGACCGAGGGATGATGAATAATTAAAAATGTTAAAACATCAAATGCCTAAAGTTTTCAAAAATCAGGAATCCATATTAAATGCATGACATTTTGTGTGCTGGCATTTCAATCGCAGAAGATTCTTTTGGGATTACTACTCAGATTAAATCATTATTTTACTTCCAATTCAAATTCTGGTGGAACATTTTGCAGAGCTGTGCTTTATCACTGACACTAGCGGCTACCGAATCCTAACCATGCAAAACATTGCTGGAAAGATCATGGAACGCATAATAGCCAGGAAAACATGCAAGGGATCTTGAACACGGGCACATTCTCCCTTCAAATCAAGGTGGTTACAGAACAGGTAAGTCTACATGGGAAAATGTGGCTGCTTTTGCGTATGAGGTGTACAAAGGATTTCAAAGAAAAGAAGAAACACTTGCAGAAGCAATCAACCTTGAAAAAGCTTACAATAAAGTCCAGTTTGCGCACCTCATCGAGCTGCTACTAATGTATGGAGTAAGTTTGACACCGACAAGATGGATAGCAGCAGCGCTTCAGGAAAGAACTGTTGTCCTACGCCTCGGAGACTGGATGTCTGCACCTTCTTAACTTTCCATGGGAATGCCACAAGGGTCTCTGCTCTCTCCTATCCTCTACAATGTCTACACGAAAGGCCTTGCAGACTTAAACAACAACAGAATAGCTTGGATCCATACTCTTGCGGATGATGGCCTGGTCTTTAAAACTTCGAAAGATGCTCAAGAAAGAACTAAAGTCATCCAGAAACAACTGAACAATATCGCTCAATGGTGCAAGGACAAAGGATCTTCCATCAATCCAGCGAAAGCCCAAATGTTGATGTGCACCCTCAAGAACAAAACCACGAGCAAATCACCACCACCTGTCATTCGACGGAATCAAGATTGAGAAAACCGAATGCCTATGCTACCTAGGAATACAGTTTGACAGGACCTTCAGAAAACATACGGAAAATACTGTTCTCGAATGCAAAAAGGGTCTTTCAGTCTTAAAGGCAATGGCAACTAAAGGTATTGAACAACGCCACCTCTTCCTGCTATATCAATCACTCGTTCTCAGTGTGATCAGCTACAGACTCAGGCTAACAACACTGTCTCAAAGCAGTCTCCTAAAATTAGAAAGAGTTCAAAATGAAGCTATGAGGTTGATCCTTGGAACAACAAAAGGCACACCTACGGAAACCATGTGAAACCTGGTTGACCTTCCTTTAATGCAGGCCAGAAACAAGTTAGAACAGGTTAAGACCTACTTCAGAGCATTAGAAAACCCTCAAAACCCACTGAATGATACAGTCAAGGAACAAAAAGGCAGCCATCCAGGACGAGGAAGATCATGGATGAGGCAAGCAGAAGACACAATCCAGCTAGTATGCCGACTACAAGACCTGAAAGAAACAAAAGAATGGGAGGAAAACCCCCAAAACCTCGATCATCTATTCAACACAGCCATTTCACCCGCTCTAGGAAGACATTGTCAGGAATGGCCAGAGTGCAAAACTGAAGAAGTGAAGCTACTCATAGAAGAAAACAGTAAAGAAGACATCATCATCATATACACAGATGGCTCAGTCACCAAAGACCAGTCTGGTTAGGGATTCACTGTGAAACAAAATGGAAAAACAATCAGGGAAGAGAATACTGCCTTTCTCTTGCTGAGATAATAAAGTATTCTGTTATCTGTAATAACCTCCAGCCTAATGATGGAAGGTGAAGCTGTGACACATGCTCTCCAGTGGCTTACATCTATCCATATGCCTGGAAACCACTATGCCATGATTCTAACAGACTCAATGAACCTCATACAGAAAATTGAAAGTGGAATGGGAAGCCCAGATTGGCACTGATGATGGAGTCTCCCGTCGGACCGATGGATGAGTGGGCAGGCAGGTTTATCTGTCGGTGTGTGTCCTCATGGGAAAAGAGGCCAATTCTGGATGTGCAGCACTTCCCACAGGTGTTGCAAGGGAAAACGTCTCCAGAAGTTGAGCCCTGCTTCCTTCGCTCACGCTTCTCATTTATGGCCAGTGTTCTCTTGTTTTCAAACGTCTTTATGCCACTAGAGCACAGCATCTTCCAGTGACAGCGGTCAAGGGCATCAGTTTCCCAGGAAGCGATGTCTATGTCACAGGCTTTGAGGTTTGTCTTCAAGGTGTCCTTGAAGTGCTTGCAGAGTCTTCCAAATATACGGTGGCCTTTCTTCAGCTGGCCATACAAGAGCATCTTCGGGATCCTGCTGTCTGTCATGCGGTCAACGTGTCCTGTCCAGCGTAGCTGGCACTGGATCAGCAGGCTTTCGATGCTGGGCAGGCCGCTCCTCTCTAGGACCTGGAGGTTGGAGACCCTGTCTTGCCACTTTATGCCAAGGATCTTTCGTAGGCATCTCTGGTGAAACTGCTCAAGTTGTTGAATGTGACGGCAATACGTCGTCCATGTTTCACAGCAGTACAACAAGGTCAGCACAACAGCTCTGTAGGTTTTGATTTGGTGCTGAGCCTGATGCCTTTGTTGTTCCACAGCCTGTTATTGAGTCTGCCAAAGGCGGAGCTGGCCTTGGCGATGTGCCGCAACACTTCTGCATCAAGGGCTCCGTTGCTGCATAGGGTGCTGCCCAGGTAGCAAAACTTGTCGACGGACTTGATCTCTGTGTCATTGATCTTGATTGCAGGTGGGGGATTGGGGGGGGGGGGGGGGGGGGGGGGGGGGGGGGGGGGGGGGGGGGAGGCACTGGCATTCTGTGAGCTAGCTGGTTGGTACATGGACTCGGTCTTGCTGAGGCTGATGGTGAGTCCAAAGTACCTGCAGGAGGTTGAGAACCTGTCCATAATGAACTGCATGTCCTCATGGGCGTGTGCAGCAAGCACGCAGTCACCAGTGAAGAGCAACTCTCTCAACAGTGCCTCAAACACCCTGGACCTGGCGTGGAGCCACAAGCTGAAAAGTTTGCCATCTGTGTGAAACTGAATGTAGATGCCCCGGTCACAGTCTTGGAAGGCGTCAATCAGCATGGCAGAGAAGAGGTTGGAGAACAGTGTGGCTGCCAGGACACAGCCCTGCTTCACTCCATTTACCACAGGGAACGGATCCGACATGTCAGTATTTTCCTGTACTCTCGCCTGCATGCCATCGTGGAATGACACAATCAGCTGGATTAGGCTCTCTGGGCAGCTGAACTTTAGGAGGATCTTCCACAGACCATGGCGGTTCACTGTGTCGAAGGCCTTAGTCAGGTCAACAAAGACCATGTGGAGCTCCTTGTTCTGCTCACGGCACTTCTCTTGCATCTGGTGTACGGCAAACACCATGTCACATGTTCCCCTGCCTGACCGGAAGCTGCATTGTGCTTCAGGGATGACTGTGTTGGAGACATGGTCAACCAGTCTGTTCAGTATGATGCGGGTGAAGATCTTGCCGGCGATGCAGAGGAGAGAGATTCCATGGTGGTTATCGCAGGATGTTTTGTCTCCCTTCCGTTTGTAAATGTGGACAATTGAAGCATCCTTGAAATCCTGGGGGAACCTCCCCTCTCTCCCAGATAGACTGGAACAGGGTGGTCAGCTTGTCTGTCAGCACCTCGCCTCCATACTTGTAGATGTCAGGATGCAGGACAACTTGGGAGATAGTGTGTGTGTGTGTGTGTGTGTGTGTGTGTGTGTGTGTGTGTGTGTGTCTGGGCTCTTGTACATTTATGTGTATTTGTTAGTGCTGTCATATCTGTGAAATTGTATTTTTGTTGCATATTTATGCATGTGTGTGTGTGTGTGTGTGTGTGTGTGTGTGTGTGTCTGATTTACATTTATTTGCTTATTTGTTTATTTATTATCATTATTGTCTTTTTATTTTATTTTTATTTATTCATTATTAATATTACAATTATCATCATTATTATTGTATTATTATCATTATATATATTTTTTGTTTTTCCTCAAAGCCAGACTAAGCATGTTGGGTTACGCTGCTGGTCAGGCATCTGCTTGGCACATGTGGTGTAGCGTATAAGGATTTGTCCAAATGCAGTGACGCCTCGTTGAGCTACTGATCAGATAGTGATACTGAAATATTATTTAAAACCTGTATAAACCTTGCAATGCAAACACAGGTAAAGACCATAACACACGCACTCATACTTACAAATTCTGAAAAACTTAAAAACCTGTATAAACCTTGCAATGCAAACACAGGGAAAGACCACAACACACACACAACAACCACCAAAATGTCCACAAAGAAAGAAAAACACATTCTCACCTGGTTTGTCACAGTGCAGCTTCTTGCTGTTGACATCCGACAGGGCGCCGTCCCCAGCCGTCAAGTCCACAAAATCACCTGCTTCCACCTTCACACTGTTGCCCTGACAAATGGCGTCATTCACCGGACGTCTCCACCCCTCAGACCCTGTGTCAGTGCGCAGCGCCGACAACGCACTCAGCGCCAGACCGATGTTCACAACCTTCAGCTCAAAGCGCTGCCTGAAGCGGTCTTTCTTTGGCGCCCTCTTTCTTGGGAGCCTGATGGGGCCGTCCCCGTCCTTCATCTCCTGCGGCATTCGGCGGAAGCGTCGGAAGCGCGAGTTCCAGCCGCCCAGCTTCTTGAAGATGTGGCGCTCCTCAGGGCCCATTTTGAAGCGGGAGAAGATGCCTTTGCTCTGCTTGAGGCCTTTCTCCTTCAGGCGCAGTTCTTCAATGGAGCTGTTGACGTCGTCCATGTACTGGTCCTGGTCAATGGGGATGGGCACACCGTAGCCGTCCTCCTCCTCCCTGTGATCCTTGTCGTCGTCATCCTCCTCGTCCTCTTCATCGTCTCTGTCCTCGTCCATGCGCTCCTTCTTCAGCACAAAGCTTTCTTGAGGACCTGACGTTCGTTTCACCTTCTTCTTTTTGGAGGAGAACACGTAAGTCTTCCTCTTCCGTTTAATCCGCTCCTCATCCTCTCCCAACAACTCTAAGGCTTCCATGTCTTCTGACTTCATGTCACCAAATTTACTTTTCCAGTTCTTGATTTTGTGAATGTCTGACGTCTTCTCCGGGAGCTTGGAGAGAGGCCATGGAGCGTCTTTGTTGCTGACGTCATATAAGCGCCGGAGCTCATTTCGATACAGGCGCTGGTAGCGGCGCCATTTCATGTGCTGCCCTCTAAGGCCCTGGCTCTCCCGGCGAACCTTGCCTTCTTTCCTGCGGCTCTCCTCGAAGGCGTGGAACTTGGCCATGTTGAGGTAGGCAGTAGGTCCACCATCCCACTGCCGGCTGGTCTCCAGCTCCATGTGGGCCTTCACAGCCATCTCGGAGGGGAAGGACACGAACACCAATCCATTCACCTCGTCAAAGTCAGGGTCCAGTTTTCTGGCCGCTTCCGAGTCTTTGTCATCCTCCTCCTCCTCCTCCTCCTCGTCGCTCTTCCCCCCACCACCCTCCTCTCCAGGTCTTTCACCCCCCTCACCCTCCTCCCTGCTGATCTGTCGTTGGAGCTGGTGGTAGTCCCTGACATGGCCCTCCTCCCTCAGCATCCAGGCCAGGCGCGATTCCTGGCTGGCCGGCACCACGCACCTGTTGGATGACTGGTTCAGGTAGCGGTCCAGGTCCTTGCTGACAAAGGCTGACAGCTTGGACGTGGAGGAAGACTTCTCCAGCAGGCCCAGCACGCTGATGGGCAGTGGAGATACGACTGGGTGCCACTTGCTCCAGCCAGGCCGCTCATTATCTGACGTACGGTCCACTTTGGGCTTCCAGCGCTGGCGGGAGGGGCTGGCGATGCGACTGAAGAAGGACCGTGACTGTGACGACAGTGAGCTGCCCGCACGACCGCTGCTGGGGCCTGGCCTGCTAGTGTCTTCAGACTCTGAAGCCGTTCCCTGGCCTCCGCTAGAGGACTGCCAGGACAACCCCAGTGCACTGGGCTGAGGCTTCTTTGTGGCTGGAGGAGAGTTGTGGTTTTGCGACAAGTCCTGAGTCGGTCTTTCTGGAGAGGGGTGGTCACCACCGTCTTTCACCAGGTTCTGCACGGCCTGCGTGGCCGCCTTGGTCATCTGGGTGGTGTCCAGTTCCCCCAGACTGCTGGGGCTGTTGGGGAAGTCCTCCTCCTCCTCCAAGGGACCCCCTCTGTCCTCCATGCTGCACTCACTACAGTCCTGTGTCTGTTCACCCACTGTCCCACCACCTGCCTCTGTACATGGAACCCCCTCCTCCACCCGACTGTCTTTGGACACTGCTGTGTCTGCAGCACCATCACATACAGAGGAACAGGATCTCATCAGGGAGTCCTCATCCCTCCTCATCTCAGCACTCTCAGCCTGCGTCTGGTCCTGCCCCTCATCCTGGACCACAGCCTGGCTGACAGGTGCATCAGAGTCACACTCCTCGTTCTCCGAGTTCAGCAGTTTCTGCGCATCACTGATGACGGCCTGGCAAGCCTCGCTGTCCTCGGGCAGCCGTTCCTTCACCCTGGAGATCAGCTGCAGGAGAGAGGAGGTTCTCTTCCCGTGGCCAGGAGGCAGTGTTTGGTGCCGGGATTGTGGGGAGCCTGTCTCCACCACCACATCCAGCACTGCAATGTTGGGCTTGTTCAGGGGGGGCAACTGACTCAACACAGGCAGTTCATAAGGTTTCTCTTCAGGCACATCTCCCGTCACGTCATCATCAAAGAAGGAGTCATTACAGTCGAGGAAGCTGTTGCTCTCTGAGGCTTTCCAGTCCACACTGTCACTGCACTCTGACATGGCTTTGCTCCCTTGAGTCACTGTCTGCTCGCGGCTTTTCTCGTAGCTCTGAGTCACCTCACTCCCTCCCACCAGCATGGCACACAGAAGGGACGCATCAGGACCAGACAGCCCTGGTTTCCTGGACTTACTGCTGGGACTGGCAAAACAAGACACTGATGATGAAGAAGCAGTGGCCCAAACAGCAGAGGCACCAGGTTTAGGATCAGAGTTCTCTCTCACATCTTTCTCACAACTAGAACTACTGCTACTACGCTTGAGTGTTTTACTGCTGGTGGTCAGACCTGTCCTTTTCCCAGAGTCAGGACTGTCTGACTGCCCGCTGACAAACAGTTTTCTGGCAGCACAGACTGGCGAGCGTTGACGCTCCACCTGGATCACCTTTGACCCTCGACTGGTGCTGGACAGTATGTGGATGGTGTGCTCCTCTGGGGATCCTTCCCCCGTGTGTCTGTTCCCTGCAGCTGAGGGCTTACCCCCCTTGTTGGATTTCTTGTCCCCCTCACTGGGGGAGTGTTCTGTGCTGCTCCATGAATTGTCCACAGGACTCACACCAGAGGTGACCAGCTCCCCACCTCTGCGCGGAGATCGCACACGCCTTCCTGCCGAGGATGGGGACTCGCCGTTGTCTGACCCTGCGCTCGAAGATGATGCGGATTTCCTCGCCTTGGGCGACTTCTGAATGGCAGCGGTCACAGGGGGGCTCATTTTCTCTGGCAACCTTCGTGGTGACTGTCTTTGGGGCGAACACTTGGGAGAGGCAGAGGAACTAGGACTGGCATTCCTGGAGGTCTTGGCGCT
>NC_134882.1:3296978-3306648 GCF_041734735.1 Babylonia areolata
TGACATGGTCACGTATGGATAGAGCTGAATCAAAGTAGGCACTCAGGTTTCTGACAGAAGTTTGAAAGTTGACAACAGCATTGCAGACAACCAAGGAATGGTCCCAAACATGATGAAGCACAGACCTGGAGCCTACGAGCATGGCTTCTGTCTTGACATCATTGAGTGTGAGCTTGTTAGTCAGCGTCCATTCCTTCACTGCAAAAATGCACATGTCACCACAGTGCAGTCCCACCTGTTCTCTCCTTCCTTTATCCTGTCTGCATTTTTGTATTGGTTTTTCTATTGAAGTACATTTTTCTACAAAATAGTTTTGCCAGGGATTACCTTCTGCTGCCGTGTTTTGTTTTTGTTTTGTTTTTTTCTTTTCTTTTTACATGTGTTACGTGTATGCTGCACATGGGACCTCATTTTATTGCCTCATCTGAAAGGCTATCAATATTTAACAGCGGATAAAGGAGAAATTAAGGAGGAAGAGAGAGGCAGCGACAGTGACACAAACAGAACAATGTAGAGGGCAGGAGAAAACCTCTCTCCTGCATGATTAACACTCTCTCCTAGCTCTCTTGTAGTCACATAATCATTCAGTCGCCTTTCCAACAGCAAAATAGAGTAAACACATGAATAAATAAGGTGTCAAAATCAAGAAGTTCAAATTGTGCTGGAATGTATACATATACCTCCCATAGTCATCATTATGCAACAATGCTGTGATTTGGTTAAAGTGTGCTCAGTGCTACAAAGGTACAAAGTTCAAACAAAAGGGTGAAAAAGAGCGAAGGAAGTGACTTTTTTCTTGGTCTGAAACTAAACTGCTATATTTCTTACTCCTTGAAACTTTTGCTGGCACTGCCTTTCGCTTTGACCGCCATAAATCCTGTGTGAATTCACTGTGACGATTTCCATCCATTGTTTCTTTGTTTGAGTCATCAGTACTGGACCAGAGCAAGAAACGAACTTTCCATTATCTGCTTGCACGTTCACACTGGCAAACAGATGCATTCACGTACACACACACACACACACATGCACTCAAATGCACTCTCACACACACATACACACAACCATGCACCCATCACCACACACACACCCAGAACCACAGTCACATTCATACATGTATACAAACCAAAACATAAGACACCAACAAACTTTCAGTTTCAGCAAAAACACACATTATGGAAACCAACTTTTTCCAATCAATACAAGACTGAAGATCTGGTGCCAGATAAATCTGGGCAGTTATGCCGTTTCTGATCAATATTACAATAAATGCTAAAACCCTTGTCAATGGCTGTGTGTTTAATTTCTGTATGAAGACCTTACGTTAAAATCAGGCTGAAGCCATGATAGTGAAACTGATTTCTGTATCAAGATCTAACAGAAAAGGCAAGTTATGGTCAGAGGCACTATCCATTCTACCCTTCTCCAAACACGGTTATTTATAAACATAATGGTAAAATCAATATGCCCTAGTACTGTGAACTGGATTTCACTAACGTTTGTGTAAAATAAAAGTAATACCCAAGAACGCTTTATCATACCAGTATCTATAGCTAACAGAACACTTTTGTATGGTAACTAAAAAGTGCACATTCAAAAGAGAGGAAAAATGATAGTGTCCTTTAAGGATAAATAGATCAATGAATAAGTAACTTTTAAATCAAATGCTGTTCTTTGAATTGTAAACTTGTGTATTTTCTGCTCATCTCAGCTGCTCTCTCTCTCTTTCTCGTACACACTCAGTATCAGTAGCTCAAGGAGGTGTCACTGCATTCAGACAAATCCATATACGCTACACCACATCTGCCAAGCAGATGCCTGACCAGCAGCATAACCCAACGTGCTAAGTCAGGCCTTGAGGAAAAAATCCCCCCAAAAAACAAAAAAAACAACAAAAAAAAACAACAACTACTAATAAAAAACAATTGAAAATAAAATAAAAAGACAATACTGATAATCAAACAAATAAATGTAAAACATATAGGCACACTTACACACACATGCATAACAGATATGCAACAAACATGCAGTTTCACAGACATGAAAGCACAAACACATAAATGTACATGAGCTCCAACACAACACACACATACCATCTCCCAGATAACCCTGCACCCCCCCCCCCCCCATTCCTTGGCTATGTATCATAGCTTCCATGGCACACACACACACTCACTTATACAAGCACACACACATATGCCCATATCCCCCACCCCTCCCCCCTCCAAACACACATACACAAATATATATATATATATATATATATATATATATATATATATATATAAGCACACTTTCCTCACAGCACAAACATGCACACAGTAAACACACACACACACACACTGCAATATACACACACACAAATATGGATGCGTGCATCAGACCGAATCATCCATTTCACACACTAAAAAGCGTGACCCATCTTCCTTGTATCCACTCCACTTTCTGCATCTCAATGGCTATTGTCAGCTCACTGAGTCATTCAAAGGACACATAAAACTGACACTTGTATGCAAACAAGCAAACAAAACACACACACACACACTCACACACACAAACCACACACAGAAAAAAGCAAATAAAAAAGCAAACACACACAAATAAACTGAATCCAAACCAAGGAACAATTCAGTACACTTCCTTTGGTTCTTCAATTTTGTCCCCCCCCCCCCCCCCCCCCCCCCCGAATGATCTACACTCAAGTGAGATCATTAACAGAACGCTACATGCACTTTTTAATAAATCATATTCATCTGTCATACGAACAACGATGGTGAGTTAACAATGGAAACCAATGGTGATGATAACTATATATATACAATATTCATAAATTCAGCTGTAAAACTGCAAAACATGCTCAAATGTGCTGGACAATGTGTAAAAACTGACATATAATTATAAAACATTCATTTAGACAAAAGCCCTGCACAGACATCTGACCAAATTCAAACCCTAACTTTACATCCGTACAGACAAAAAACCATCACACACACCATGACACTCAACATACATTTCACACATCATCATACAATGACAATGGCAAAGATACAATGTTGACAAGGACGATAAACAGTAACACCCATAACAACAATGAAGGCGAGATCTAACAATGAAGATGATAAAATCATAACAACAACGACAGTGGTGACGAAATACAATGCTGGTGATGCTGAAAATAAACTGTCACACATATAGCGTTAACAATGGTGAGATAACAAAAACAATGAATGGAGATAATGACTGTATAATATAAACCAAAAACAAATGCCATATGAATATCATGTTGATGACAATGAAGATAAGAAAACCATACAATCTCTAAAAAAAAGAAAAAGTAAAACAAAATATATCAAAGCACTTTTTAAAGAATATAAAAAACATTAAAAAAAAAAAAAAAAGCTTTGTGTTGAAAGCAATGGCATGCTCACACAGAATCTTATAATCTCTCGCTTGTTATATCCTCTCATTCTGAGGAAATAGTACACAACATATACCCATACACCCAAAGGCAAAACAGTTTCAAAAGCACATGACATGAACACAGCAGATTACCACAAAAATAGCACTTCTTTTCAAAGGGTCAAACAAGCAGATCAATTTGTCTAGGCCAAAAGAAAAACGAGCTGGTCAAAGTTCTATCAGTTCAAACGCATGTTCTTCCAGCGTTCGTTAACTGATGGACAATCAAACAGACCAGCTTTGCCATGGCAATAATGGTCACTGTATCTTCAGAAGAGTCGAGTGTTGTGATGAACGGCTGAAGAGTGGGTGTGTGTTCATGCTTGTGGGTGTGGGCAAAACAATGCTATTTTGTGGAACGCCCGGGTGATAAGTATGGTGTGTGTATACAATGTGTGCGTATCATGTACACATGTATTGTGTGTGTGTGTGTGTGTGTGTGTGTGTGTGTGTGCGCACACATATGCACGTGAGAGAGAGAGTGCACGTGTGTATGTGTGTGTGTGTATGTCTATGCACATATGCACTAGTGCGTATATACATGCATTCTGTAAGGTAAAGACAATTTCACAGAGACAGACACAAACCAACAAACACACACCTCACAAGAGATGGACATAGACAGACAGACAGACAGACAGACAAGACAGAGAATCAATGCACTGGCACACAACCTCACAGTGTGAGCGACAGGTCTGAATTATTCCACTCACTATCGTGACAATGCTGCTCAAACTGTATAGACTGAAGTAGGCTTCTGTAACCAAACCATCATCTGCAGCCCTGCTGGTCACTGCTTTATTATCAATATTATTATTCTTATCATCATCATCATTATTATTATACTTAGAGCAACAGTTTCTATTCAAAAGCAAAGGGTGACACCAATCACTTCTTAAAAAGAGCAGTCTAGAGGAGTTATATCCAAATGCATAAATCCATGTCTTTACTGAAGCAACAGAACTGGTTATTTACTTTATCTGTGTCAACAGCTTGGGAGCTATTTGGAACCACACCATGTTAAGAACCATTCAAACAAACAAAAAAAAACAACAACAGTTTTAGTTTCTGTTTTCAGTTCCAAGGAGGTGTCAAAATGTGCAGACTGATATGAGCTACACCACAAACAGATCAATAAATAAATAGGAACAGATATCCTGAGCATAAAATGGACACACTGGTCAGGCCTGGACAGCCTAGCCTGGGTAAACACACAGAGTCTCTCACACACAGACGCACAGAGTCTCACACACACATACACACACACACACAGTCACACACACACACACAGTCTCACACACACACGTACACACACACACAGAGTCACACACAAACACACACATCAATCAAGTGACTGGACGTAGGTGGCAACAAAAAGCATGCTATGTCTTCAAGAAAGACCACAGTTCTTTGCTGCTGCAGCTTTTATTGAAAAGCAAAACAACAACGAAAAACACCTTGCTCCAAGACTGACTGAGCCAGTGTCATCCCAAAGTGATTATCACGGTTGTATGTTTAAAAAAAAAAAATAATAAAGAATGAAAAAAACAGAAGAAGACAAAAAAACAGAAAGAAGTTTGTTTCCGGTATTTGACTTTATCTGTGACATCCTGTACGTTCATGTTTGTGAAGAATTCTGTTATTAGAATCCATCAGCAACATTCAATCATACTGTGTTCTTTGTACGTAAAAAACAACAAAAATATGGGTTGTTTTTTTTATTTGTAAATCCAAGAAAAGTGGCAGAAATACAAAGATTGTGTGTGTGTGTGTGTGTGTGTGTGTGTGTGTGTGTGTGTGTGTGTGTGTGTGTGTGTGTGTGTGTGTGTGTGATTGTGATAAACAGAACTGAGCAATCAACAACCATCTACCTGATGATCTAGACATTAGCCCCATCAACATGTAATATGTGGCTTCTGTTCAAATGTGTGTGTGTGTGTGTGTGTGTGCGCGCGCGTGCGAGCGCGTGTGTGCGTGTGTTTCTGGCACTGTGTGTGTGTGCATACATGTGTTTGCATCTGTGCGCATGCTCACATGTGCAATATATAAGGATGAAAACCAATTGATTTGCCAATAGCTTTCCCCAAAAAAACAGTCAAAGCCCTGTCTCTCTAACACAAATCCAGTATGATAATAAATAGAACTGTGCAATCAACAACCATCTACCTGAAGATTAGTAATCAGCCGCATCCACATGTTATAAGCAGCTTCTGTTTAAACGTGTGTGTGTGCGTGTGTGTCTGTGTGTGAGAGAGAGTGCGTGGGCGTGTGTGCATGTGTGATTATGCACAAGTTTTTGTATTGATATGCACTTGTGTCTGTCTTGGTAATAAAGACATATTCTATATTCTATTCTATTCTATGTGTGTACATGTATGCATGAGCACTTGCATGTTGCAAACACTCATCCCATGCCCACTGTGCTCCTCTCTGTCATGTCAGGATGTGTATGTGTATAATGTCAACATATCAGCAAAAGTGACAGACATACAAGGAAGAGAGAGAGAGAAAGAGATAGTGGAAGAGAAAGTGAGGGATAGTGAGAGAGAGAGAGAGAGAGAGAGAAAGAGATGTGGGAGGTTTGGGGGGTAGGGGGTGGAGTGAGAGAATGGCAGAGAGGGGGGGGGGGTTGGTTGGGGTTAGGGGGTGGGGGGAGATAATGGCTGAGAGAGCAAGAGAAAGAGAGAGAGAGAGGGGGGGTTGGGGGACAGGGATGGCCCGAAGAAAATGGGGGTGGGGGTGGGGGGGAGTTGGGGGGGCAGGGGGGAATAGGGGGCAGGGGGGGATTAGGGGGTGGGGGGAAGAGAATGGCAGAGTGAAAGGGGGGTGGGTTGGGGGGGTGGGGGGAGAGAATGGCAGAGAGAGAGAGGGGTGGGGGTTGGGTTCGGAGGTAGGGGGTGGGGGGAGAGAATGGCAGAAACTGAGAAAGAGAGAGAGAGAGATAGGGGGTGGGGAGTTTGGGGGCTAGGGGGTGGGGGGGAGAGAATGGCAGAGAGAGAGGGGGGGGTGGGGGTTGGGGAGGGGGGAGAGAATGGCAGAGAGAGAGAGAGATAGGGGGTGAGGAGTTTGGGGGGTAGGGGGTGGGGGGAGAGAATGGCAGAGAGAGAGGGGGGGTTGGGGGTTGGGGGAGAGAATGGCAGAGAGAGAGGGGGGTGGGGGTGGGGGTGGGGGGGAGAGAATGGCAGAGAGAGAGAGGGGGTTGGGGGTTGGGGAGGGGGCAGAGAATGGCAGAGAGAGAGAGAGATAGGGGGTGAGGAGTTTGGGGGGTAGGGGGTGGGGGGAGAGAATGGCAGAGAGAGGGGGTTGGGGGTTGGGGGAGAGAATGGCAGAGAGAGAGGGGGGTGGGGGTTGGGGTGGGGGGAGAGAATGGCAGAGAGAGAGAGGGGGGTGGGGGTTGGGGAGGGGGCAGAGAATGGCAGAGAGAGATAGGGGGTGAGGAGTTTGGGGGGTAGGGGGTGGGGGGAGAGAATGGCAGAGAGAGGGGGTGGGGGTTGGGGGAGAGAATGGCAGAGAGAGAGGGGGGGGGTGGGGGTTGGGGTGGGGGGGTAGGGGGTGTTGGGAGAGAATGGCAGAGAGAGAGAGAGAGAGAGATAGGGGGTGGGGAGTTTGTGGGGGTAGGTGGTGGGGGGAGAGAATGGCAGAGAGAGAGGGGGGTGGGGGTTGGGGTGGGGGGTAGGGGGTGTTGGGAGAGAATAGCAGAGAGAGAGAGAGAGATAGGGGGTGGGGAGTTTGGGGGGGTAGGTGGTGGGGGGAGAGAATGGCAGAGAGAGAGTGGGGGGTTGGGGGTTGGGGTGGGGGGTAGGGGATGTTGGGAGAGAATGGCAGAGAAAGAGAGAGATGGGGGGTGGGGAGTTTGGGGGGTAGGTGGTGGGGGGAGAGAATGGCAGAGAGAGAGGGGGGTGGGGGTTGGGGTGGGGGGTAGGGGGAGAGAATGGCAGAGAATGAGAGAGAGGGGGGTTGGGTTGGGGGGCAGGGGGTGGGGGAGAGAATGGCAGAGAAAGAGAGAGAGAGAGGGAGAGGGAGAGAAGGGTAGGAAGAGTTTAAGATCATGTTTCTTAAGGGACAGCCACTGAATGGCATGATATGTTCAACATATTGTGCCATGTCTTGGCAACAGACTGAACAGTGGGTTCTGGAAGAGAATGGTGTGTGTGTGTGTGTGTGTGTGTGTGTGTGTGTGTGTGTGTGGTGTGTGTGTATGTGTGTGTGTGTGTGTTCAGAACCTGTATTTGTAATTGTGCCAGTGTGAGCAGTGTTTCAGTTTCTGCTTCTCAAGGAGGCATCACTGCATTTGGACAAACCCATATGCTACAACCCATATGCTAGGCTAATGCTTGAGGAGCAGTATAACCCCACTCGCTTGTCAGGCTTTGAGTGCATGCATGCATATTTGTGTAGCTCAGAGTGGATTTCTTCTACAAAATTCAGGACAGTGCGTTTAGCCATGGGTGTTTTTTGGTGTGTTTTTTTTCTCTGTGTGGTGCACAAGGGACCTCTCTTTATTATCTCAACCAAATGACAAGATCCAAGATGCTCAGTTTGATTTTCCAGTCAGACTTGCGAGAATGGGAAAGATGGAAATTTAAGCCCAGGCCCTCATGGACACTGTACTGGCAGATGAACATCTCAACCATTCCACCACGTTCCTCGAAGCAGAAGCATTCAGAAACAGAGGATATTCCAAAAGAGAAAAGTGAAGACAGACACAGAGACAGAGAGAGAGAGAGAGAGAGAGAGAGAGAGAGGGAGGGAGAGAGAGGGAGGGAGGGAGAGAGAGAGAGAGACCAACACATGCTGTTACTTTGCATCCATTGCAAACCGTGCATACATATATGAAAGAAAAACTTTTTTTTTTCTTTTAATTGTGCAGAGGGACATGCATCATGAAGAGCACACTGACAGGTTTACTGATGAATCTATAGGCAAGTGAAAGAGAGAGAGAGAGAGTGATGTGAGAGAGAGTGAGAGAGAGAGAGAGAGTGATGTGAGAGGGACAGAGACACAGGGAGAGAATAATCAAAACTTGCAACAGAAAAACTGACACACACAGACAAGACAAAATTCTTCACTTTTGTGGATAATAAATAACAGACTACATCTGTCATCAACTTATAAAGCCCCCACCCTAAATAGGTTTACACTACACAGTAGTACTGAATGTTACAGGCTTTAGCCTTTTAAAAATCTAAAATAATCCAGAGTAAAGTAAGAGTGATGTTGCTGGGAAGGAGGGGGAGAATGAAGAGGGGGGGTGGGGGGGGCAGTCACATGGAGGGAAGGGACAGAAAGAGGGGTGCAAGGATGTGTGTGTGTGGGGGAGGGGGGTGGGGGGGGGACGGTGTCATGAATAAATGGGACATTAGCATGCAGTATATACTGTATGAAACAGTGTAGTGAAGAAGAGAGAGAGTTCAAGTGAGAGAGAAAAAGAGAAAAAACAGAGAGAGAGAGAGAGAGAAGAAAGAGATTTATTATATATGGACATGGATGTTTTAATCACAACAGGCCATGGCCCCTCATGAAGGAGTGGTGTAAACAAGCATTTCATATGAATGAAAATAACACAACTTACACAAGCATCATCTGTGTAAAGCATTTCCGGTTCACAAAAAAGCATACAATAACTTGACTACATTTTGCGCTTAATTTTGAAAGCTTTGTAGTTGCTGTAAATTACAGACTGCTAATTGCTCAAAAACAGATTCTTAAGTGGACAATATTAATAATAATAACAACAAAAATGATAATAATAATATGGACAGATAGTACAACACTAACAGGGAGAGTTGCCTGTAACAGTTTGGAGGAGTTAGCTGATTTCTGAAGTTAATAACACAGGACAATAAAGCACAAGACAAACTGGACTTTTTTCTCTTTCAAAACTTTACATCACAGACAGAACCTCCATACATAACTATATTTTGCCACAATGAATTCAGGTGTTTGCTTATCCATGCTCATAATTACAACTTTTATAAGGACAGTTCAAACAATAGTTCTATCAACAGAATCAAAAGCGTTTTCAAAATCTATAAAAACAAAACAAAAAAATAAACCAACATATATGTACTAAGTATACAATTTGAAGTTGAGAGAAAACTGTTTCTGTACAAAAGCCAAAGATGTCTGTTGTTGCATAATTGATTTAAATCATGCTTGATGTTCCCCACTTAGATTTCTTTAACCCATAAGAGAAAAAGAGAGGGAGAAA
>NC_134882.1:3306748-3329248 GCF_041734735.1 Babylonia areolata
CTTTCTTTCTCCCCCCCTCTCGGCATCCTTCTCTCTCTCTCTCTCTCTCTCTCTCTCTCTCTTTCTTTCTTTCTTTCTCTCCCCCCCTCCGGCCCCTTCCGTCTCTCTCTGTCTTTCTTTCTTTCTCCACCCCCGGCCCCCTTCTCTCTCTCTCTTTTTCTCTCTTTCTTTCTTTCTCTCCCCCCGGCCCCCTTCTCTCTCTGTCTATCTTTCTTTCTCCCCTTTTCGTGGTGGTTTGAAGTCAGTGGGGGGTTTCGTCAGGGGCCTGTGTTCCCTCCTCCTTTCAATACTCTCTCTCTCTTTCTTTCTTCAAGTTCTTTCTTTCTTTCTTCCCCCCCCCCACCCCCCAACCGGCCCCCTTCTCTCTCTCTCTGTCTCTCTCCTTCCGTCTTTCTCATTCCCCCCCCCCCTCCGGCCCCTTCTCTCTTTCTCTCCCTTTCTCTTTCTTTCTCCCCCCCCCCCCCCCCCCCCCGGCCCCCTTCTCTCTTTCTTTCCTTCTTTCTTTCTTTCTCCCCCCCCCCCCCCCGGCCCCTTCTCTCTTTCTCTCCCTTTCTCTTTCTTTCTCCCCCCCCCCCTCTCTGGCATCCTTCTCTCTCTTTCTTTCCTTCTTTCTTTCTTTCTCCCCCCCCCCTCCCGGGCTCCCTTCTCTCTTTCTCCCCCCGGCCCCTTCCCTCTTTCTCTTTCTTTCTTTCCCCCCCCCCCCCCCCGGCCCCTTCCCTCTTTCTCTTTCTTTCTTTCCCCCCCCCGGCCCCTTCCCTCTTTCTCTTTCTTTCTTTCCCCCCCCCGGCCCCTTCCCTCTCTGTCTCTCTTTCTTTCTCTTCCCCCCACCCCGGCCCCTTCCCTCTCTTTCTTTCTTTCTCCCCCCTCTCGGCATCCTTCTCTCTCTCTCTCTCTCTCTCTCTCTCTCTCTCTTTCTTTCTTTCTTTCTTTCTCTCCCCCCCTCCGGCCCCTTCCGTCTCTCTCTGTCTTTCTTTCTTTCTCCACCCCCGGCCCCCTTCTCTCTCTCTCTTTTTCTCTCTTTCTTTCTTTCTCTCACCCCGGCCCCCTTCTCTCTCTGTCTATCTTTCTTTCTCCCCCCCCGGCCCCCTACTCTCTTTCTTTCTCTCTCCCCTCCCAACCCCCTGCCCCCTTCTCTCTCTCTCTTTTTCTCTCTTTCTTTCTTTCTTTCCCCCCTGCCCCCTTCTCTCTCTCTCTTTCTTTCTCTCCCCCCCCCGGGCCCCCTTCTCTCTCTCTCTCTTTCTCTCTTTCTTTCTTTCCTTCATTCCCCCCCCCCCCCAGTCCCTTTCTCTCTCTCTTTCTTTCTTTCTTTCTCCCCTCCCCCATGCCCTCTTCTCTCTCTCTCTTTCTCTCTTTCTTTCTTTCCTTCATTCTCCCCCCCCCCCTCAGCCCCTTTCTCTCTCTCTTTCTTTCTTTCTCTCCCCCCCCAGGCCCCCTTCTCTCTCTTTTTCTTTCTTTTTTTCTCCCCATCCCCGCCCCCTTCTCTCTCTCTTTCTCTCTTTCTTTCTTTCTCCCCTCCCCCCTCGCGCCCCCCTTCTCTCTCTTTTTCTCTCTTTCTTTCCTTCATTCTCCCCCCCCCAGCCCCCTTCTCTCTCTTTCTCTCTTTCTTTATTTCTTTCTCGCCCCCCCCCCCCCCGCCCCCAGCCCCCTTCTTTCTCTCTCTTTCTCTTTCTTTCTCCTCTCCCCCCCCCCCCCCCCCCCCCGGGCCCTCTTCTCTCTTTCTCATTATCAGTCTCTCTTTGTTCATCATTTTTTCTGTTTTGCAAGTATTTCCCAATGTCTTTTTCTCTCTGTGTCTCTGTCTGTCTCTTCCTCCACTCCATCTCTCTGTCTCTCTGTGTGCATACCTTTGTCTCTGTCTTTCAGTCTCTGTCTCTGCCTCTCTCTCCCTATCTCTCCCTCTCTCTGTGATACCACTCAGTCTTACTTTTCTCAGTCGGCCAGTCTTCCTGTGGTATCGTCCACTTCTCTGCCAATGACGTGTACTGCCTTTGGTTGATGAGCAATGAGAACCGATCATTTCTCTGTCTCATTATACTCTCTGTCTCTCTCTGTCTCTATTTATGTTTGTCTGTCTCAGTATGTCTGTCTCTGTCTCTATCTATCTACCCTCTCTCTCTCTCTCTCTCTATATATATATATATATATATATATATATATATATGTATATTATCCTCCCCTCTCTCTCCATACTCCCCTCCCACTCCCTCTCATCCTTCGTGTCTTCCCCACACTCTCTTCTCTCTCCCTCTCATTCTTCGTATGCCCCCCCGCCACTCTTCTCTCTCTCTCTCATTCTTCGTATGCCCCCCCCCCCCCTCCCACTCTCTTCTCTCTCCCTCTCATTCTTCGTATCCCCCCCCCACACATACACACTCTCTCTTCTCTCTCCCTCTCATTCTCTGTATCTTCCCCCCACTCTCTTCCTCTCTCCCTCTCATTCTCTGTATCTTCCCCCCACTCTCTTCTCTCTCCCTCTCATTCTCTGTATCTTCCCCCCACTCTCTTCCTCTCTCCCTCTCATTCTTCGTATCCCCCCCCCCACACACACACACACACAAACACACACTCTCTTCTCTCTCCCTCTCATTCTCCGAATTCCCCCCCCCCCCCCACTCTCTTCCTCTCTCTATATATATCCGGGAACCCCCCCCCCCACCCCCTATCTCTCTCTCTTGTCTCTCTCCATACGTCCCGCTCTCTCTACATACAACTTGAACCATCCTCTCTCTCTTTCTCTCTCTCGCTCTCTCCGTCTCTCCATACCTCACCCCTCTCGCTCTCCCACCCTCTCTCCATACCTCCCTACCCTCCCCCCTCTCTCTCTCCTTCTCCGTACCCCCCCTCTCTCTCTCTCTCTCTTTCTCTCTCTCTCTCCATACCTCCCTACCCTCCCCCCTCTCTCTCTCCTTCTCCGTACCCCCCCCTCTCTCTCTTTCTCTCTCCATACATCCCTCCTCTCTGTCTGTCTGTCTGTCTCTCTCTCTCTCTCTCTCGGCTCTTGACATTACGTCGTCTCTGCCTCAGTCTCTCTCTGCCAGTGTCTCAGTCTGTCTGTCTGTCTATACTGATGTCTCTTTATTGACATACATTTCTCCCCGTATCTCTGTGTCAGTGTGTGTGTGTGTGTGTGTGTGTGTGTGTGTGTGTGTGTGTGTGTGTGTGCGCGTGCGTGCCAGCTTATGTGCGTGTGTATGTATTTTATTGATAAAATCGCTAACATCCGACATGAACTGAATGCTTGTCCACCAGAGAATCAGTTCGATGAATTTAAAGGGGTTTTAATGACATGTTTTAGAACAATTTCTGAAAAGACTGTAAGAGATTTTATTCTTTATTCTCCAAATAAGAACTGTGATTTGGATCCATTACCATTTAACCTCTTAAAGATATGTCTAGATTATCTTCTCCCCTTGATCACCAGTATTGTAAACCACTCTCTAGAGTCAGGCACTGTTGATGAATCTCTCAAATTAGCTATTGTCACCCCACTTTTGACAAAAGCACAATCTGGACTCGAATCAACTAAAGAACTATCGACCCGTGCCTAATCTGTCATTCATTTCTAAAATTATTGAGAAAGTTGTGTTACAGCAGTTACAGGAACATCTAGAGAAAAACGGTCTACTCGAAATTTATCAGTCAGTATATCGAAAAAACCACAGCACAGAAACAGCTCTTCTCTCTGTTACAGACAGTCTTCTCTCAAATACAGACAAAAAAAACTTGCATCCTTAGTGGCATTCCTAGATCTGTCAGCAGCATTTGATACAACTGACCACCAAATTCTCATCAACCGTCTGAGCACTACTTTTGGCATTCGATCTACTGCTTTAAAATGGTTTTCATCTTATCTTTCAAACCGTCACCTATGCTTTAAAGTAAATCATACCACTTCTAAGGTTATCCCTCTTGTATTTGGTGTCCCCCAGGGATCGGTTCTGGGACCTATTTTATTCATTTTATATACTCAGCCTTTGTCTTATATCATCAAAAGGTATTCATTTGATTAACATAAGTATGCTGATGACACACGCACACACACACACACACACACACACACACACACACACACACACACACACACACATTGACTGACTGAAACCATTTCTTGTCAGATTAAACCTCATTTTAGCAACCATCTGGATAAACATTAGCTCAGCAACACAAAGAAAATCAAATTCGAGGACAAAACTCAATGATATGAAACACACACACACACACACACACACACACACACACACACACACACACACACACACTCCTCACACACACCATACTCGCCCATTTCAAGGAAATAATAGAACCGACACTGACGAAGACTATTGATCTCAGCCGAGAAAACAGCTGTCGTGCCGCCGGCCGGGTTTCCAAGCGACCAACAGACAAAGAATGCACACAGCAGAGCTCTCGTTACCAAACTCTCCCCTCTTCACTGTCCGTTCACACAAACCTGACATTGGACCCCCAAAACTGGGGGGGGGGGGGGGGGGGGGGGGGGGGGGGGAAGAAGAAGAAGAAGAAAGCGACAGACGGACTCCACGGTGGCCCAGTGGTAACGCAACCGAACAGAAAGGCAAGTACCCACCCCCATCACCCCTCTCCCCACCCCCCCCCATCCCCCCCTGACCCCTGGGTCCCCGTGTTCACTCCCTCCCTCACCATTCTTCACACGGGGGGTCGTCCGGGTTAGCCTATTTAATTTCCGATTCGCCTATTCTCGTTTTGCCAATTCCAGAAATCGGCCGAGGAGGGAGGTGGCAGAGGCGTGAGGGCCTGGGTTCGAATCACGCCCAGTGTCGCCCTTTCTCCCACGTCACGGTTTGACTGGAAAATGGACACGAGCGTCTAGCTGTTCACATGAGACGATAAACCCAGGTCCCGTGTGCAGCAGGCAGTTGGCGCACTGAAAAAGAACCCAAGGCAACAGAAGTGGTAATCTCTGGCAACATTTTGTAGGAGAAATGCACTCTGTCTGATAGGTACACAAATACATAATTATGCATGCACCCAAGGCCTGACTAAGCGCGTTGGGCTATGCTGCTGGTCAAGCATAGGTCTATCAGATGTGGTGTACTGTGGCGAGTATGGATTTGTCCAAACGCAGTGACGCCTCTTGAGAGACTGAAACTGAAAACTGCCTATTCCTGAATCTCCAATCAGTAATATATATATATATATATATATTTTTTTTTTTTTCATTTTTTTTTTTCATATAAACTAGTGATCCCGATTCGCAAATTCCCAATTTGTTCATGTACTCAGTTGGGAGAGCGAGCGCTGAGTCTGTGTGTTTTAGAAGAAAGGAAAAAAAAAACACCTCACTTTCTTCATTGTTGGCCCGTTCTCTTGTGTTGACAGTGTGGTCTGTGTATCGGTCATTTGGATTCAGCACAGTGTGTCCGCCTCTCTGCTGCTTTGAACACTGACAAAAGATTGATCCTAAACCGAACCGTGTCGTATTCTATTCGCGCGGAAGTAACTGTCGTAAAAGCACGCACAACATTTCGTCCTGTCTCAACTTGAGAACACCCGTGCAGATTTACAAGTGTTCATGGCAGTTCAAAGTGGTATCTGGGCACACACAGCAGTGTGTGTGTTGATTTGTTTGTTTGTTTGAGAGAGAGAGAGAGAGAGAGAGAGAGAGGGAGAGAGAGAAAGAGATCAAGAGAGAGAGAGAGAGGGAGAGAGAGAGGGGGAGCCTGGAGTGAGACACTGGAAAGAAAGAGAGAGATACAGAGAGACTGACAGAGAGGTACAGAGGCGCGCGCGCGCGCGCACACACACACACACACAGAGACAGAGACGCTTTGATGTTTTAATGCTGAAGACACTGAGTTGAGATATTTCAAAAATGCACACAGACGTCATTTTCAGTCTAGTGTTTATGAATTTACTTCACTAGAGAGAGGCAGAGACAGAGAGACACAGAGTGACGACCGGAAACGACAAATTACCGTGACCTGGTGAACTGTTTTCAGCAGAAACAATGCGACTGACCGACAACTCGTACAATGACTGACAACAACACTGATATCTGAAAATGTTTGGACACACATGACGGCACGACTGCGTTTTAGCTGTAGTCTATCCATGACGACAGTTCATGATTGATGCGTGCCTTGAAGTGTTTCATTTTGTCACCGTGGAGCCAATGTGAACACAGGTCAATGTGTCTTGGAATTCGGTAAAAAGACAAAAGACAGAGGAAAAATCGATCCATATACCTAACTGAATAAAACAAGATATCTTCAATATGAATCAAAAACTTAAATCATTCACTGACATGTGGCATAAATTGCATGCACTTATTACAGTTGACTGATGTGGGTGGTCTTCTCTAATATCTATTTAAGTGACGTCCACGTCAGAAAGGTGTAAATGGAGCATTGTCTTACATCGGAACGGGTTTCCACCAGGTAAGCTTCCGTCAAACCTCCAGTGTGGACGACATGCTCCTTGACCTGGAATGGCCAACGCTGCAAGCCAGACGGAGGCGTGCGAGACTCACCATGTTTTACAAGGTGCACAACAGCCTCGTACACATTGATTCCAAATATCTCCCCTCTGTCAGCCGCCTCAGCCATGTAACTAGAAAGTCCCACCCCCTGCAATACGACATTCCATCCAACAGGACACAGTACCGGCAGATGACATTCTTTCCAAGAACAATCCCGGAATGGAACAACTTGCCCACTGAAGCCGCCACTGCGCCATCTCTGACAGCCTTCCAGGCCAGGGTGGCAAACCTCTGACCAGCTCCAAACAACAGCAAACTACAGTGAAATGTCTCTGTCTCTCACCGAGAGGAAGGGTGTAGGAGGACGTTTCTCAGTGAAGTGTCTCTGTCTCTCACCGTGAGGAAGGGTGTAGGAGGACGTTTCTCAGTGAAATGTCTCTGTCTCTCACCGAGAGGAAGGGTGTAGGAGGACGTTTCTCAGTGAAGTGTCTCTGTCTCTGTCTCTCACCGAGAGGAAGGGTGTAGGAGGACGTTTCTCAGTGAAATGTCTCTGTCTCTCACCGAGAGGAAGGGTGTAGGAGGACGTTTCTCAGTGAAGTGTCTCTGTCTCTGACCGTGAGGAAGGGTGTAGGAGGACGTTTCTCAGTGAAGTGTCTCTGTCTCTCACCGTGAGGAAGGGTGTAGGAGGACGTTTCTCAGTGAAATGTCTCTGTCTCTCACCGTGAGGAAGGGTGTAGGAGGACGTTTCTCAGTGAAGTGTCTCTGTCTCTCACCGTGAGGAAGGGTGTAGGAGGACGTTTCTCAGTGAAGTGTCTCTGTCTCTCACCGTGAGGAAGGGTGTAGGAGGACGTTTCTCAGTGAAATGTCTCTGTCTCTCACCGTGAGGAAGGGTGTAGGATCTCGTTTCTCAGTGAAGTGTCACTGCTGTCTCTGTCTCTCAGTCTCTGTGCCTCATTCTGTTTAACAGTCTTGTCTCTGTCTTTCTTTGTCTTTCTGTGTGTGTATGTGTGTGTCTCTCTCTTTCTCTCCGTCTGCTCCCCCCCCCCCCCACCCTTTCTCTCTCTCAACCTCTCGGTCTGTGTGTGTGTGTGTGTCTGTCTGTTTGTGTCTTTCGGTGTCTCTGTCTCCCTGTCTCTCTCTACTGTCTCTCTGTATGTACATGAATGCACGTGTGTGTGTGTGTGTGTGTGTGTGTGTGTGTGTGTGTGTGTGTGTGTGTGTGTACGCGCGCGCATGTGAGTGTGCGTTCGTGCCCTTGCAGTTGCAGACATGAAATAATGTGCAGGCTTTGAGGACTCCACAGTCTCTCGTGGGACTGGTCATGTAATCATCATGTCTGTTGGCACCTGTTCGCTGTAACAAGATGGACAATAATTCATCAAACTGTGCCGCCTTGGATGTTCGCTACCTGACAGTTGGTCTGTCACTGGTGAACCAGAAGTGTAAGGTCCTCACGTCCGTAATGACGGACAGACTGAGAGAGGTGGGGGAGACAGAGCCGGGAGAGAGAGGGTGAAAGAGAGAGAGAGAGGGAGAGACAGAGACAGACAGACAGAGAGAGCATACAGACAGAGAGAGAGAGAGAGAGAGAGAGCATACAGACAGAGACAGAGAGAGAGAGAGAGAGCATACAGACAGAGACAGAGAGAGAGAGAACATACAGAGAGAGAGAGGGAGAGAGAGAGAGCATACAGAGAGAGAGAGAGAGAGAGAGAGCATACAGAGAGAGAGAGGGAGAGAGAGAGAGAGCAGACAGACAGAGAGAGAGAGAGAGAGCAGACAGAGAGAGAGAGAGAGAGAGAGCAGACAGAGAGAGAGAGAGAGAGAGAGCATACAGAGACAGAGAGAGAGAGCATACAGAGAGAGAGAGGGAGAGAGAGAGAGAGAGAGCATACAGAGAGAGAGAGAGAGAGAGAGAGAGCAGACAGACAGACAGAGAGAGAGAGAGAGAGAGAGAGAGAGAGAGAGAGCAGACAGACACAGAGAGAGAGAGAGAGAGAGAGAGAGAGAGAGAGAGCAGACAGACAGAGAGAGAGAGAGAGAGAGAGAGAGAGAGAGAGCAGACAGACAGAGAGAGAGAGAGAGAGAGAGAGAGCAGACAGACAGACAGAGACAGAGAGAGAGAGCATACAGAGAGAGAGAGAGAGAGAGAGAGAGCGAGCATACAGAGACAGAGAGGGAGAGAGCGAGCATACAGACAGACAGAGAGAGAGAGAGAGAGAGAGAGCATACAGACAGAGACAGAGAGAGAGAGCATACAGACAGAGACAGAGAGAGAGAGCATACAGAGAGAGAGAGAGAGCAGACAGACAGACAGAGACAGAGAGAGAGAGCATACAGAGAGAGAGAGAGAGAGCGAGAGAGCGAGCATACAGAGACAGAGAGGGAGAGAGCGAGCATACAGACAGACAGAGAGAGAGAGAGAGAGAGAGAGAGAGAGAGAGAGAGCATACAGACAGAGACAGAGAGAGAGAGAGAGAGCATACAGAGAGAGAGAGAAAGCATACAGACAGACAGAGACAGAGACAGAGAGAGAGAGAGCATACAGACAGACAGAGAGAGAGAGAGAGCATACAGAGAGAGAGAGAGAGCATACAGAGAGAGAGAGAGAGCATACAGACAGACAGACAGAGAGAGAGAGCGCATACAGAGAGAGAGAGAGAGAGAGAGAGAGAGAGAGAGCATACAGACAGACAGAGACACAGAGAGAGAGAGAGAGCATACAGAGACAGAGAGAGAGAGAGAGAGCATACAGACAGACAGACAGAGAGAGAGCATACAGAGAGAGAGAGAGAGAGAGAGCGAGCATACAGACAGAGACAGAGAGGGAGAGAGAGAGCATACAGACAGACATGAGACAGAGACAGACAGAGAGACACAGAGAGACAGAGAGCATACATACAGACAGACAGAGGCAGAGAGAGACAGAGACACATAGAGAGAGAGAGCATACAGACAGAGAGACAGAGACAAATAAACAGATGAAGAGAGAGAGAGAGAGACAGACAGACAGACAGACAAACAGAGACAGACAGACAGGCACTTGAATTACGACCAGACAAAATCGACATCAATCTCAGTCTCGCTAAATTAAAAAAAGAAAAAAAAGAAAAAAAAGAAGAAAAAACAACAACAACAACAAAAGAGCTGATGCAGTCTCATGCCAAGAGCACACTTCAGCAGATATGCGTGGTGCCGAGTTCTATAAATAGCGCTCCGACTGTCACACAGCGAAACAGAGAGAGGGAAATATTGATCTTCTCCACCAAGCAGAAACACACAACCACACACACACACACATACGCACGCACGCACGCACGCACGCACACACGCACGCACACACACACACTCGTACACACACAGACACAGACACAGACACACACACACACACACACACACACACACATACGCACGCACGCACACACGCACGCACACACACACACTCGTACACACACAGACACAGACACACAGACACACAGACACACACACACACACACAATTACGCCGAGGGACGTTTGTTTGTAGTCGGCGTTGTTGTTGATGATGATGTCATGTCATTTGTCAATGCTTGTGTGTGTGTGTGCGTGTGTGTGGGCGAGGAAGGTGTGTGTGTGTGGGGGGGAGTAGGAGGGATGAGCATTTGTGTGTGTGTGTGTGTGTGTGCTTATTTGGGCGTGATTGAGAGAGAGAGAGAGAGAGAGAGAGAGAGAGAGAGAGAGAGACAGACAGACAGACAGACAGACAGACAGACAGAGAGACAGAGAGAGAGAGAGAGTGTGTGTGTGTGTATGAATGTGTGTCTGTGTGTATGTGTGTGTCCGTATGTGTTTATTCGGTGAGTGTGTTTGAGAGACTGAGTCAGTGACAGGGTTAGTGATTGAGTGTGTGTGTGTGTGTGTGTGTGTGTGTGTGTGTGTGTGTGTGTGTGTGTGTGTGTGTGTGTGTTTCTCAGATTCTGTGTCTGTGCCTGTTTCTGTCTGTCGCTTTCTCTCTGGCTCTCAATACCGTTCAACAGCGACTGATCATTGCTCTCTATCTCTCTCTCCGTTGTCCTTATCCCCTAGCGCCATTATTTCATTTCACATATCTGTTGGTTGTAGTGATATACGATGAAACGATCTGAATCTGAACTCTCTCTCTCTCTCTCTCTCTCTCTCTCTCTCTAATACGATGAAACGATCTGGATCTGAACTCTCTGTCTCTCTCTGTCTCTGTCTCTGTCTCTCTCTCTCTCCGTACATTTACTATGTTTGATGGAAAATTGTTACAGTTCTCCGTTTACGTTGGGGCCTTGACCTTCAGTTTTGAATGAACTATTCATTCATTCATTCATTCTTTCAGCAAGTCAGTCAGTTATTCAATCATTGTTCATTCATTCGTTCGTTCATTCATTAATTTGTCTATACTTCCTCTCTCTCTCTCTCTCTGTCTTTCTCTCTGTCTCAAGCTTGTTTCCACTCGTGCAACCCAAAAAGACGGTCACTGACCAAACTTGAGCAGCCATGTTCAGTTTTAGTTCCGAGAGCAATTGATTTATTTCAAGCACATCTGAGTCAGGCTTCAGTCAGTGGAACTGAGATTTCGCTGGAACCGTAGAACGTGCTCACTGATGTGGGTCGGCACTGCTGAATGAAATCGTGTCTGATAGCCTGGCAGGCATTGCTGAATGAAATCGTGTCTGATAGCCTGGCATTGTTGAATGAAATCCTGTCTAACAGCCTGGCATTGTTGAATGAAATTCTGTCTGATAGCCTGGAATTGTTGAATGAAATCCTGTCTGATAGCCTGGCATTGCTGAATGAAATCCTGTCTGATAACCTGGCAGGCATTGATGAATGAAATTCTGTCTGATAGCCTGGCATTGCTGAATGAAATTCTGTCTGATAGCCTGGCAATGCTGAATGAAATTCTGTCTGATAGCCTGGCATTGTTGAATGAAATCCTGTCTGATAGCCTGGCACTGTTGAATGAAATCCTGTCTGATAGCCTGGCAGGCACTGCTGAATGAAATCCTGTCTGATAGCCTGGCAGGCACTGCTGAATGAAATCCTGTCTGATAGCCTGGCTGGCATTGCTGAATGAAATCCTGTCTGATAGCCTGGCATTGTTGAATGAAATCCTGTCTGATAGCCTGGCATTATTGAATGAAATCCTGTCTGATAGCCTGGCATTGTTGAATGAAATCCTGTCTGACAGCCTGGCATTGTTGAATGAAGTCCTGTCTGATAGCCTGGCATTGTTGAATGAAATCCTGTCTGACAGCCTGGCATTGTTGAATGAAATCCTGTCTGATAGCCTGGCATTGTTGAATGAAATCCTGTCTGATAGCCTGGCATTGTTGAATGAAATCCTGTCTGATAGCCTGGCATTGCTGAATGAAATCCTGTCTGATAGCCTGGCATTGCTGAATGAAATCCTGTCTGATAGCCTGGCATTGTTGAATGAAATCCTGTCTGATAGCCTGGCATTGTTGAATGAAATCCTGTCTGATAGCCTGGCTGGCATTGCTGAATGAAATCCTGTCTGATAGCCTGGCTGGCATTGCTGAATGAAATCCTGTCTGATAGCCTGGCATTGCTGAATGAAATCCTGTCTGATAGCCTGGCAGGCACTGCTGAATGAAATCGTGTCTGATAGCCTGGCATTGTTGAATGAAATCCTGTCTGATAGCCTGGCATTGTTGAATGAAATCCTGTCTGATAGCCTGGCATTGTTGAATGAAATCCTGTCTGACAGCCTGGCATTGTTGAATGAAATCCTGTCTGATAGCCTGGCATTGTTGAATGAAATCCTGTCTGATAGCCTGGCATTGCTGAATGAAATCCTGTCTGATAGCCTGGCATTGCTGAATGAAATCCTGTCTGATAGCCTGGCATTGTTGAATGAAATCCTGTCTGATAGCCTGGCATTGTTGAATGAAATCCTGTCTGATAGCCTGGCATTGCTGAATGAAATCCTGTCTGATAGCCTGGCATTGTTGAATGAAATCCTGTCTGATAGCCTGGCAGGAGAGACAGAGACGCAGAGCGAGAGAGAGAGAGAGACAGACAGAGACAGACAGACAGACAGAGACAGACAGACAGAGGGAGAAAGAGACAGAGAGAGACAGAGAGAGAGACACACACAGAGAGACAGAGAGATTGAGACAGACAGAGAGAGAGAGACAGAGAGAGAGAGAGAGAGAGAGTGAGAGACAGACAGACAGACACACACAGAGAGAAGAAAAAGAGAGAGAGAGAGGAGAGACAGAGACGCAGAGAGAGGGAGAGAGAGAGAAGAGATAGAGACGCAGAGAGAGAGACAGAGACAGAGAGACAGACAGAGAGAGAGAGAGAGGCAGACAGAGACAGAGAGAGAGAGACAGTGAGAGACACAGAGAGAGAGAGAGAGAGAGAGAGAGAGACAGACAGACAGACAGACAGACAGACAGACAGACACACACACACACACACACACACACGCACAGAGTCTGAGAGACACAAAGAGAGAGAGAGAGACAGAGACAGACAGACAGACACTGTGACAGACAGACAGACACTGAGACACACAGACAGACAGACACTGAGACACACAGACAGACAGACACGCAGGCAGACGGAAAGTGGGTACAAATGACGCGGAAGTGCAGCGCCCACCGCTATCTGCTATCAGGGAGGTGCGGCGAAGGAGAGATGAAGTTGGACTCAAAGAGTCAGAGAACTAAGGTATGCTGTGCCGACCAGGATAAAGAAAGAAAATGTAGGTCACGGAGACAGAAAAACAGGTCAAAATTCATGTATATAGTAAATACTGGAAAGAGAGAGAGAGAGGGGGGGGGGAGTAGAGACCGGTGAACGAGATAGAGAGAGACACTGATCGAGACTGAGCGGGAGAGAGAGAGAGGCAGACAGACAGACAGACAGACAGCCTACAGTCACGGACAGAGAGAGAGAGAGAGAGAGAGAGAGAGAGAGAGAGACAGACAGACAGACAGACAGACAGGCAGACAGACAGATAGGCAGCCTACCGTCTCGGACAGAGAAAGAGAGAGAGAGACAGAGACACTGAGAGACTGACACAGAGACGGAGACAGAGACGAGAGAGACACAGAGAAACAGAGACAGAGAGCGACGGAGAAAGACAGAGAGACAGAGAGAGACAGAGAGAATTTGAGAAGACGTGACAAAATCTTCAAGAACGGGCTGAAACAGAAGGCTGACTTCTTGGCATGTTTCCCTTGTCTATGTCTGTACACGAGGTTACAACTGAAGAAAAACGAAAAGAAGAAATAAAATAAAAGGCAAATAATAAACACCAGCGCAAAACGGTGTTGACAACCATCATTTAAAAAGTATAACCTGCATAAGTACTGAAACGTGAAAAGCGAACATGAAAAGAAGTTACATCGTTTTAGGACAGAGAATTGAATAAATTTTATTTTCTGGGGGTAACAGAGTGAGCAAAACAATGCTTTTTCCATCCAGCCCTCTAAGAGGAAACAGTAACATAAACAAAGGGGGGGAATCATTATATCGGTATGCACATAAAAGTCATGGATGCATGAATGGTAATTTACATTTACAACACTACATAGAGGAGAATAAGAGGAGAGAGATATAAGGGGACAGACAGAGCGAGCGAGCGAGAGAGAGAGAGAGAGAGAGAGTGAGAGAGAATAAGACAATTGATACAGGTCTAGATAATGATTAGCAATAAAAAACAACAACAACAAAAAACAACGAGAATAAGCATGCACATGTTGCAAAAGAAACAACAACAAACAATCAAAAACAACAACAACAAATAGAAATAGAAATAACGCCATTTAGGGGCAAAAAAGAGTTTGAAAGAGAGAGACGGAGACAGACAGAGACACAGAGAAAGACAGAGAGACAAGAAAGATATGGCGTTATGTAAGATTTATAATGCCTGTTAACAGAAAGAAATATATCATCACAAAAACATGTGTTTGAGCACATCCGTGAAATCATCATAGGGCAATCAATGTGATTATCATCCTAAGAAGAATAACGGAGAGGGAGGGGGAAGAGGTGTGTGTGTGTGCAGTCAGTGTGTGTGTGTGTGTGTGTGTGTGTGTGTGTGAGCTTAGACAGATGGAGGGGGAGATAGATGGGGGAGAGAGAGAGAGAGAGAGAGAGAGAGAGAGAGAGAGAGAGAGAGGCATACTGCAGACTGCCAGTTACTGGCAACAGACTGCCAAAAAGACAACAGACAGACAGTGAATCTCCAATTGAATGAACAGTCTGTGGAGGCTTGTTTACCACTTCAGTCATGAGAGAGAGACAGAGAGAGAGACAGAGAGAGAGAGAGAGACAGAGACAGAGAGAGACAGAGACAGACACAAGCACGAGAACTTCCTTCCCTCTCCCCTCTCCGAACCCCCTCCCCCTCCCACACTCCCCCTTCCCACAACAACACACTACTCACCAGCCAACACGAACTGCGGGGATAAAAATAGCTCTCCCTGCTGAAACTACACGCGGCGAGCGCACGCGCGGCAGTTGACAATCGGCAGTCATCAGCACAGCCAATGGGAAAGTCGCCAAGAAACAACACGCCTGGCGCACGCGCTTGTCAATGACAACACGGATCTAAAATGCTGTGAAAGGGTAGTGCTCACACTTTCAGCTTGCGGTTGACTGTGCGTACTGGACAGCAAAGCGAGAGCTGTATTATCAGTGGTTTCTCCGCTGAATGGGAATTCCAAAACCGCAGACAGAATTTATTTAAACTGGCACACACACACACGCACACACACACACACACACACAGACTATAACAACAACAAACACAAACAACAAAACAGTAAAAAGAAAAACACGGTAGATTCAAGATGTAAAGCAAGACACTTTTGACACTTTTGTTGTCTCCATTTCCCTTCCTCACTCACTGTTGTCTCCATTTCCCTTCCTCACTCACTGTTGTCTCCTTTTCCCTTCCTTCACTGTTGTCTCCATTTCCCTTCCTCACTGTTGTCTCCATTTCCCTTCCTCACTCACTGTTGTCTCCTTTTCCCTTCCTTCACTGTTGTCTCCTTTTCCCTTCCTTCACTGTTGTCTCCATTTCCCTTCCTTCACTGTTGTCTCCTTTTCCCTTCCTCACTCACTGTTGTCTCCTTTTCCCTTCCTCACTCACTGTTGTCTCCTTTTCCCTTCCTCACTCACTGTTGTCTCCTTTTCCCTTCCTTCACTGTTGTCTCCTTTTCCCTTCCTCACTCACTGTTGTCTCCTTTTCCCTTCCTTCACTGTTGTCTCCTTTTCCCTTCCTCACTGTTGTCTCCATTTCCCTTCCTCACTCACTGTTGTCTCCATTTCCCTTCCTTCACTGTTGTCTCCTTTTCCCTTCCTCACTGTTGTCTCCATTTCCCTTCCTCACTCACTGTTGTCTCCATTTCCCTTCCTCACTCACTGTTGCCTCCTTTTCCCTTCCTTCACTGTTGTCTCCTTTTCCCTTCCTCACTGTTGTCTCCTTTTCCCTTCCTCACTGTTGTCTCCTTTTCCCTTCCTCACTCACTGTTGTCTCCATTTCCCTTCCTTCACTGTTGTCTCCTTTTCCCTTCCTCACTGTTGTCTCCATTTCCCTTCCTCACTCACTGTTGTCTCCTTTTCCCTTCCTTCACTGTTGTCTCCTTTTCCCTTCCTTCACTGTTGTCTCCATTTCCCTTCCTTCACTGTTGTCTCCTTTTCCCTTCCTCACTCACTGTTGTCTCCATTTCCCTTCCTCACTCACTGTTGTCTCCTTTTCCCTTCCTCACTCACTGTTGTCTCCTTTTCCCTTCCTCACTGTTGTCTCCATTTCCCTTCCTCACTCACTGTTGTCTCCATTTCCCTTCCTTCACTGTTGTCTCCTTTTCCCTTCCTTCACTGTTGTCTCCATTTCCCTTCCTCACTCACTGTTGTCTCCTTTTCCCTTCCTCACTCACTGTTGTCTCCTTTTCCCTTCCTTCACTGTTGTCTCCTTTTCCCTTCCTTCACTGTTGTCTCCTTTTCCCTTCCTCACTGTTGTCTCCATTTCCCTTCCTCACTCACTGTTGTCTCCATTTCCCTTCCTTCACTGTTGTCTCCTTTTCCCTTCCTTCACTGTTGTCTCCATTTCCCTTCCTCACTCACTGTTGTCTCCATCTCCCTTCCTCACTCAGACGGACAGAAAAAGGGTGCATACATACAGACAGACAGATTAGAACCAGACGGACAGAAAAAGGGTGCATGGGTGGTTCGTCCGTCGGGATCGACGAGGACCATCTAGTCATCCTGGGGGTGGGTGGGTTGGGCTCTGTGGGTGCGCAGATGACTGGTCAGACCAATCTGCGCCCGGAAGGTTCTGACGCAATGTGGACAGGGGATGGTGGCGGCTGTCGGGGACTTGCTGGCACTGCTTTTCCTGGCCTGTCTGCGTTGCTCTGCTGCAGCGATTCTGTTGGCCTCACAGGATTTGGCGCCTTTGTAGACAGCTGAACGCCAATTCGGTCTGTCCATTGTATTCAGCTCCCACGTGTCGTGGCTGATGTTGAAGGCCTTCAGAGAAGCTTTCAGAGTGTCTTTGAAGCGCTTCCTTTGGCCTCCACGGGAGCGCTTGCCATGTTGGAGTTCGCCGTACAGCAGTTTCTTGGGGAGCCGGTGGTCTGGCATGCGAACTACATGGCCTGCCCAGCGCAGCTGGGCCTGCATCAAGATGGTGTAGATGCTGGGCAAGTTTGCACGAGTGAGCACCTCTGTGTCAGGGATCTTCTCTTGCCACTTTATGCCGAGAAGTTTTCAGAGGCTGGTGGTGTGGAAGTGGTTCAGCTTTTTGGCGTGGCGTTTGTAGACCGTCCATGATTCACATCCATAGAGCAGTGTGGTGAGAACTATGGCCTTGTGTACTTTGAGCTTCGTCTCCAGGGTGATGCCTCTCCTGTTCCAAACATTTTTATGGAGTCTGCCGAAGGCAGCGCTGGCTTTGGCGAGTCTGGCATTCACCTCGTCGTCGATGACAACTGTGCGAGAGTGTACTGCCCAGGTATGTGAACTTGTCCACCGCGTTCAGTCGTTGCCCGTTGATGAAGATATTTGGTTCAACGTAAGGCTTTCCTGGAGCTGGCTGATGCATCACCTCAGTCTTCTTTGTGCTGATTGTGAGGCCAAAGTTGTCACAGGCAGCAGAGAACTTGTCGACGCTGTGTTGCATGTCAGCTTCGGAGGCAGCGTTGAGAGCGCAGTCATCAGCAAACAGGAAGTCGTTGACGGTGTCTGTCCTCACCTTAGTTTTTGCTTGAAGCCTCCTGAGGTTGAAGAGTAAGCCATCTGTGCGGTACCTGATGCCAATGCCTGCGTCAGCGTCTCTGAAGGCATCTGTCAGCATGGGTGAAAACATGAAACTGAACAGGGTGGGGGAAAGAACACACCCTTGCTTGACTCCGTTGGAGACAGGGAATGGTTCTGAAATCTCTCCGTTGTCTTGGACTCGGGCCAGCGTCCCATCGTGTAGTTGCCGTATGATGGTGATGAACTTTCTGGGACATCCGCACTTCGCCATGATTCTCCAAAGGCCATCTCTGCTAACAGTATCGAGGCCTTGGTCAGATCGACATAGGTGGAGTAAAGGTTGGCGTTCTGTTCCTGACACTTCTCCTGGTGCTGCCTGGCAGCAAACACCATGTCGATAGTCCCGCGTTCTTTCCGGAAGCCACATTGGCTCTCTGGTAGGTGACCTTGCTCAAAGTGCGCTATGAGACGATTGAGTAGCACTCTGGCCAGAGTCTTGCCTGCGACGGACAGCAGGGATATTCCACGATGGTTGTCACAGGCCTGACGATTTCCTTTGCGCTTGTACAGGTGTATGATGGAAGCGGCTTTGAAGTCCTGTGGAACTGCCTCATGCTGCCAGATGAGCTGGAACAGCTGATGGAGCTTCTCAGTCAGCGCCATACCACCTTCTTTGTAGACTTCAGCTGGAATGGAGTCTGAGCCAGGGGCTTTGCCACTGGATAGCAGATGGATAGCTTTCTGGGTCTCCTCCAAAGTTGGAATGGCTCCAACGACTCACTGACTGGCACCTGGGGGAGTCGGTCGATGGCTTCATCATTGATGGTGGAAGGGCGGTTCAGTACGCTGTCAAAGTGTTCAGCCCATCTCTCAAGGATCCCGTTCTTGTCAGTGATTAGGGTAGAACCATCAGCACTGATGAGTGGAGCAGATCCGGAGGTGGTGGGACCGTAGACTTCTTTCAGACAGACAGATCAGAACCAGACGGACAGAAAAAAGGTGCAAACATACATATAGACAGACAGATTTGAACCAGATGGACAGAAAAAAGGTCATACATACATACATACAGATTAAAACCGGACGGACAGAAAAAGGGTGCAAACATACAGACAGACAGATTAGAACCAGACGGACAGAAAAAGGGTGCATACATGCATACATACATACATACATACAGACAGATTAGAACCAGACAAACGGAAAAATGGTGCACACATACATACAGACAGACCGATTGGAACCAGACGTACAGAAAAAGGGTGCATAATACTTACATACAGATTAGAACCAGACGGACAGAAAAAGGGTGCAAACATACATACATACAGACAGACAGATTAAAACAAGACGGACAGAAAAAGGGTGCATACATACGTACAGACAGGCAGATTAGAACCAGACGGACAGAAACCAAGGGTGTATACATACATACATACAGACATATTAGAACCAGACGGACAGAAAAAGGGTGCATACATACAGACAGATTAGAACCAGACGGACAGAAAAAGGGTGCATACATACATACAGACAGATTAGAACCAGACGGACAGAAAAAGGGTGCAAACATACATACAGACAGATTAGAACCAGACGGACAGAAAAAGGGTGCATACATACATACATACATACATACAGATTAGAACCAGACGGACAGAAAATGGGTGCATGCATACATACAGACAGATTAGATTATCATCAGATATACACAATATGTTAAATTTTTGGGAGTTTATATTTCTTCAAAGCTTTCGTGGAATTATCATATTGACTATATACTAAACAAAGCAAGAAACGGTCTAAATTTCCTTAAAATAATTTGTAAACAGCACTGGGGGGCAAGATACCAAAGCGTTGATATCTCTCGCAACCTCTCTCGTACGTTCACGCTTGACATACGCTCAAGAGGTATTTTTCAGTGCTCCACTGCATTTGTTAAAGAAGCTGCAAAGCATCGATTGTAAGGCTTATAAACTTGCTCTAGGTGTGCCCATTCTTACATCAAATTTAGGGACCTACAGAGAAGCAGGTGTTTTATCTCTTGATGAACAAAGGAAAGCTTCAGCCGCGAAATTCGTTATCAAATCTTTAGCATATGAAACCTTTTCAAAAGAAGAAGCTAATTTAAGTTCACAAAAAGATTTTGCTAAACGAGCTAAGACGATACAGTCTATGACATCCCTCAATACATTTGCATCAGATATCATTAGTGCTACGGAATCAAGAGACAAGCAAATTGCAAAAATACCTACTTTTTCACCAGTCCCTGAATGGGAGCAGTGTAAAGCTACCTTTGACATGGATTATACAGATTTATCCAAGAACCAGTCACCATTTTTGTTAAAACCTGAAGTGCTCTCCCATATAGAAAATCAATATTCTAATTATCTAAAAATATACACAGACGGATCTGTTCTAGAAGATGGTAATTCAGGAGCGGCTTTTGTAATTCCTTCATTTAGATTAGAAAAATTATACTATATTGGTAGACAATATTCCATTTTCACAGCTGAACTTATAGCCATACTTATGGCCTTAAATTATATTTCAGACATTCCGAAAACTGTCAGTGAAATTCTATTATGTGTAGACTCGAAGTCAGTATTAAAAGCTATAGAATCTCCAAATTCAAAGAAGCGAATAGAGATGACAATGGAAATAAAACATATTATTCACCAACTGACAAAACAGGGCACTAAAATAACTTTCTGTTGGGTACCTTCGCACTGTGGAATATCTTCAAATGAGTGGGTAGACCAAGCAGCTAGAAGAGCAGCACGTAATTTCGAAGGCGCAATACAACTTGACATCCAGTTAGATCTACATGAATACATTAGTTGTATAGAAAATGTATCTAGAAATCGATTTAAGAAATTACTTATAGATTCAAATAATCAATATTACCAATGTTGTGTAAACACAAAGAATGCAGCTAATCCCAAACATTTTCTAAATTTGACACCAGCAGCACATTCAAGACAAATTACAAGTCTAATGTATAGAATTCGTTTAAATGCCTTTCGTACAAAATTTTCTAAAAATATAAAATGTATATGCGGTAAGCAAATAACTGTAAGTCATCTACTCATTCATTGTCCGAGCATAAGACCGTTAATTCCTAAAGATGTAGTTGATGACTTTTCTTCCAATATTTCATCAGCCACTGAAAAGATTTTGAATGATTATTCATTGCTTAGAATGTTTTCGGAAATTTTAAACTCCAGTCCAGTTGGTATTCTCCTTTGATGTGTTATAATTAATGTTGTTATTTATATTTACATTGTTATAGGTTAATACTTGTTGATATGCATATACATATTCTCCTTCCCATGACACCTCATTCAATACACACCACAATCTCTTTAGACCTTTTTCTTATAATATACTTTTCCTCTGTTACATAACATGAATATTTTTTTTTTTTTTTTTTAAACTAATATTCACATGCATTCCCTTTCCTTTATCCACTTCTTTACTCCTTTCCGTCTAAAAACACTTATAGTGAATAGACGTTAAACTGAAGATAACAGATTAGAACCAGACGGACAGACGCGAACGAGCAAGACTGTGTGTTTACAAGAGCATGACTCTGAGCCAGTGGTCCGGCTGGATAAGCACGGAGCAAACACAGACGGACATGTACAGACACACACAGACACACGGTAGACACAGACACACACATACAGAGAGAGAGAGAGAGAGAGAGAGAGAGAGAGAGAGAGAGAGAGATTCACAGAGTTTCTCAACGCCGAGGCGTCACCGCCGCGTTCAGTTCAGACAATGCCATGTAAGGTCCATGTGCCGGTGTGTGTGTGTGTGTGTGCGCGCGCGCGCGTGTGTGCGTGTGTGTGTGTGTGTGTGTGTGTGTGTGTGTGTGCCTGCGCGCGCGCCAACCGGCTGTGTCAGTGTGTGTGTGGTTTTGTGTGTGTGTCAATGCCTGAACATAGCACATGAACAGAAAACTGGCAAAGAAAACAGAGAGAGAAGAAGAAGAAGAAGAAGAAGAAGAAGAAGATGATGATGATGAAGAAGAAACAAAACCAGCAAGGCAAAAATTCTTTATTTCCAATGTGGATAATAGATAAGCACTAGTGAGCGGCCGGCTTGGAGAGAGAGAGAGAGAGAGAGAGAGAGAGAGACAGAGACAGAGACAGAGACAGACACACAGACACTGACACAGACACCGTGAGAGGCTGTTAACCAAACAGACAAAAACAGACAGATCGAGAGAACAAGGGGAAGAAACAGAGAGAGCGTCTGACGTGGAATGCAAAGAGAGAAAGGTCAAAACATTGATGTGGACAGCTGTCACCAGCCACTGGCCACACAACCCCACTTCTCACAGACAGCCTGCGACGCAAGGCCAACATCAAACCATTGTCAGTATCTCCCACGTCCACAGAAAAGCTGATGCAAGACGAGTTCTGTGAAGTCTGTGGTGCAGATTCAAACGCCCCGAGCCCTTTCAAGGGCAACAGGTGTCACGTGGTACAAACATGTCGTCCTGTCCAATGACACAGGTGTGCCTGCGCCAGGTCGCATTCACGGGACGCAACGGTACAAAATTTTGTCAATGAGAGATGGAAATAAGAGTTATGTCCCTTAAGACACGCTGTCGCGATCATTGACTTTACGCGGCTGGAAGGGAACGCAAATTTATCCATTTATTGTAGCTGCTGTACTGATATCAGCAGAAGCAACAGAAATAGTGAGAGGTCACAGAAGAAAGAGAAGTGTTTATAGCAGTACCTACGAAAACGGAGTATGGCAGCCTACATGGTGGGGGTGAAAACGGTC